>NW_026622764.1:8508627-8810705 GCF_023065955.2 Ursus arctos
AAGTAAAGACACAGCCCCTTCAGAAAAGTAACGTGTAGAGCAGTTCAAGAAGCACTAGAATCACAGAATGTACAAGTGGTTACAGTAATTCAAGGAACAGCATATAAGTGGTGGTATAGATTTTAGTGCTGGGTCTGCATGAGTCTCATTTCTGCACATCTTCTGCACAGAGGCACTGACAACCTTTTCTCTCTTTTCAAAGATGTTTGTACAGTGAACAGCCTTGAAAAATAGAAATAATGTCTCCTTCTAGAGCAAAGGGAAGAAATGTTTGTTGTGCAGTATAACAAAAATAGTGTCTCCCTCCTGGGCAAAAGTTGGGCAGGTTTTCTGGCATGCCATTTATTGTAAAAGAGGTTTCCTAAGGTCAGGTGCCCTTAGCTTGAAGCAAACCCGGTACATACGCAGCATCCAGGACCATGTGTTGCCCCATGGTGCTCGGGTGGGGAAGCGGGGGCGCAGATAGCTGACATGAGCATGAAGTGGGGAGTAATAAAATCCTTGGTCTCTGTGGGGAGTAATAAAGTCCTTGGTCTCTTACCCAGAGTGTCGTGCCTTCTATCAGATCCATGAAACTGTGGTGGACTAACATGTTAGCTTGAAAGTAGGATAAAATCTAAGAGCCCTCAGAGTTCTTGACATTTAGATGGGGTCGGGGAATTATTTCAGGGTCCTAACACCCACTTGAGCTAAAACATGAAGGTTTTGTGTAAGTTAGCCTCCAGGGCATTCTAGAACACAAAGTAAAGACCATATGGAAGGGCGAAAGGGTACAACCACACAGTGCATTTAGGAAAATTCAAGTAGAACAGGTTGACCAGATCACTATCAAAGGTTTTCCATGCAGTCATGAAACTAAATCAGCATATTCAATTTAGCCTCAAGGTCCATTTTAAGATAAAACTTTTAATAATATTAACCACAGTCTTTGAATTAGTTAATACAGTACTTCCCAACCAAACTGATGAAGAAAAACTGTTCTGTGTCATGTTAATTGCTGTGCCAATAAAAATAGACTTCCCTACAGTTTTTTTTTTCTTTTTTTCTTTTTTTTTTAAGATTTTATTTATTTGACAGAGAGAGACACAGCGAGAGAGGGAACACCAGCAGGGGGGGTGGGAGAGAGAGAAGCAGACTTCCCACTGAGCAGGGAGCCTGATGTGGGGCTCGATGTGGGGCTCAATCCCAGGACCCTGGGATCATGACCTGAGCCTAAGGCAGACGCTTAACACCTGAACCACCCAGGCGCCCCCTACACAGTTTAGTTTCTTAATTGCAAGCACAGTTCAATAGGTTTTGCTGTTTTGGTTTGGTTTTGGGTTGTTTTTTTTTTTTTTTTTTTTCACTGAAGCGCTTCTCAATACTTCAATATGGAAAAAATTTTTTGAATCTCCAAAGAGGAAAGTTAGCATACAGGGTAGACCAAGCTAATCTGATCACAAATCCTTTGTTTGAGGAACTCTGATTAATATTTCCCAGAATCATTGTTCTGCTCTTCCTGATATGAGTAATGTTTGTATAATCCATTTAAAAATCACTATGGCATTATAAGCAAACAAATCAAATGATAATTGAATAAAATTAATCTTTGTCTAGATTTGCTTTAAAATGTGTCTATGGGATTAGGATTCTGTGGTCCTAAACCTTCATAATCGAAAAAAAAAGTGGAATTCCATAAAGGTTTATGTGCATCTCTTCTCTGCTCCAATGGCCTAAAAATTAAATCATTTTATTAATTACACAGGAATATTTAAGTATTTCAGTCATACATCCTCCCCTCTAGTTGACTAAACTATTCCAAGATCAATTCACACCATATATATATGTGACATAGAGAGAGATAGATAAATAGATAACAATAAATATATTTGAGATCTACCCTATATAATTCAGACATTATTCACTTTGCCAAAAGAATGCACTTGGAGTTTTATTATGCTCCAGGTCACTGAAAATGGAGCATAGCATACTTGCATTATTTCAATGTGGAAAGATATACAATATATATCATACTATGTGTATTATATATAAATGTATATATATCGTATATATACATTTCAGAAACACCTATGCAAATTCTTTCAACCTAAAACCAAAAGGATTAGGAAATCAACTAAGACAAAGTTGATAACCCTTTTGATTTTTGACCACTTTATAACTGAAACAATGGTTTAACCATTGCTACAAGTACACACTACAATATAAATGTAAGTAACATTTCATCAAAGTTGTAGGGAAAATTGCTATTTTTCACATTGAAAAGCTCTCTTGGGCAAATATATTTGGAAGAGTTTTCATCATCTATTGAATGGCAAAGATTCAACATGTTGGCTCTCTGCTGTCTGTAAATTCACCCTTGAATCACCCCTAGCATGGAGCTATCATACAGAAGACAGTTGATCTATTGATTAAATAAATAAATGAACTTTTCACCTTTTAGTTGATATAACTAATATTATACAATTTTAAGTACTTGTACTGATTTCTACGAAATTCTCTACCACCAATCCATTTCATCCAAATGGATTAAAAAGTTCATTAAAAAAACAGAGATATGCGAAAGAAATGTTTAAATGGTTCATCAGACATAATAAATTACTAAAATCCTGAGGATTATATGAAAAATTAGTTAAACAAAACAACATAGTGAACATAGATAATATTCTGCTTATATAAGTTATACATTTAAGTTGAAATGTAAATATGTCACTGTAGATTTTTAGTGAAATTGTTAATAGTGTTTTACAATGTTCATTTATTGCAATTTTTGAGCTTCTTATGGTAAGTAGCATTTATTTCATGTAATCCTCTGGATTTTATGAAGCTGGGCGGGGTTGTGGGTTTTTTAAGATTTGATTTCTTTATTTTGAGAGACAGAGAAAGCAAGCATGAGTGGGGGGAGACACCGAGGGAGAGGGACAAGCAGACTCTGCACTGAACATGGAGCCCAACACAGGGTTTGATCCCAGGGCCCTGCAGTGATGACCAGAGCTGAAATCAAGACTCAAACACCCAACCAACTGAGCCACACAGGTGCCCCTAATCCTCTGGATTTTAACAAAGTAATATTTTGTCATGACAAGAAGTTAGACATTTATGCTGAAATCAATAAAAGATTTTAAACCACATAGGTGACTTTTCTGTCCCTATCTCCAAATGACTTCCATGTCTCTCTGGTTCATGGGCTTAGGTTCTTCATTTGTATGAGTTAGTTTTGGTGTAGCCAAGATAATCCTCAGTAGCAACACCCTCTTCACCAGTGTGCATGTATAAGGACTCACTGCCACACATATCCCTAAATTATCTGTGCTTATTAGGCTCACATCTGTCCTACAGAAAGATGAAAATCAATAATTCCCAACCTCAATGAACAGATGATCTATATTTGAAGACAGTCATATACAAAATTAACTGTTCTAGATTCTGGGGAAGACGGCAGAGTAGGAGTACCCTAAGCTCCCCTTGTCCCACAGATACAAGTAGATGGCACCCACATCAGTGTAGATAATCCAGAGAAAAACCCAAGGACTGTCAGAACAAACTCTCCACAGTTAAATGTAGAGAACAGGCCACATTGATGTGGAGCATTTTTCATGTGTCTGTTGGCCATTTGTATGTCTTCTCTGGAGAAAGGTATGTTCACTTCATCTGCCCATTTCTTGACTGGATTATTGATGAATACGTACCATATACATCCACATGGATGGAACTGGAGGTTATTATGCTAAGTGAAAAAGCCAATCAGAGAAAGACAATTATCATATGGTTTCACTCATGTGTGGAATATAAGAAATAGCACAGAGGATCATAGGGGAAGGGAGGGAAAATTGAGTGGGAAGAAATCAGAGAGGGAGACAAACCATGAGAGACTCTTGACTCTGGGAAACAAACTGAGGAGTTTGGAAGGGGAGGTGAATAGGCAGATGGGGTAATGGTGTGATGGGCATTAAGGAGGGCACATGATGTGATAAGTATTGGATGTTACACGCAACTGATGAATTACTGAACAGTACATCTGAAACTAATGATGTACTATATGTTGGCTAATTGAATTTTAATTTTTTTAAAAAGGCAAAAAAAAAAAAAAGAAGAACAGTCTACATTGAAAAGGGTGGGAAGGATGGAGGCACAATTGGGAGCTAAAGGGCCTCACTGGACTGTCTGCAGAAGGGAGAAATGCCAGGGTGGAGAAGGGAAAGAAACAGACACCCAGGCACCCCAGGCACAGGGAAAACAAACCCCATAACATTTGGCTTTGAAAACCAGAGGGGCTGGAATTTCATGAGTTCTTACAATCAGCAGGGCTTAACACCTGGAACTTTAAAAAATCAGCAGGCTCCTAGAAGAGCCAGGAGGGCGAGAAGAAACAGAGTCCCCACCCTTAAAGAGACAGTACAGCAAAGAGACCTGCAGAGAAACAGCATAGAAGCAGCAGTTTGAAAAATGCTTGGGGTATACAGGAAGATTTGTTTACTAATCTCAGAGCATGTGCGGGAGGGGCAGAGATATTGGGAGACTTCTCCAGGCACAAAAGAGCTGGTAGGAGCCATTTCCTTTCCCTACACCCCAGCATTGACACACAGACACCAGCCAGAACTAGTCAGCACTTATACTTGCCACCTAATTTACTAATAGCCCACCCCATGCCACATTTTCCTACAGACATGCCCCCTCTAGCCAGGCCTCTGCTCCAAGTCCCCTCCCACAGCAGACCCACACAAACTTTGCTAACACCACATGTCCCACCCCCACCCCCCACATAGCTTCTGCAGATCCACCCCCCTCCAACCTGGCCTGCCTCAGCCCCTAGCAGTTTCTTTCCCACAAGCCCAGACCTTGCTAGCACCACGGGCCCCAGGCCCCAGTTCTCCTACAGAGCTACTCCCTCCAATATGTTCTTGGCTAAAACCTATCCAAAACAGTGCCACAAGCCTGGCACAGTGTAAGCAGCCCCAAGAGGGGCCAACACCACTCCAAAGTGACTCCTACCCCAGGAGGAGGGAAACATAACCACACACTCAGGTCTGACTGAGGTCCCACCAGTGAGCTGTGAGACAGACATCTGGTCTTACTGCAGGCCCTGCCTCCCAATGAAAGCTTCGCAGGGGACGACACAGGAAAACCACCTTGAAGTTCAGCACTACTGCATCTCTGGCAAACACCTGGCCTGACTCAACTCAAACCCAACGTGGCCCCAGACTGGCCCACTAACAACACAGGCAAAGAAAACCATTGCAGAGGACTGGGCTGAAGAGGAAAGCAGCTCAGCCACAACAGTAGGGCACATGCAACACACACAGGAGACCATCCTGAAGCACCAGATTCTAGGGAACAGAGAACATCACACTGCAGGGCATAAGAGGACCTCTTCTTTGTAAGGCCATTACTTTCAAGAACAGGAGACATAGCTGATTTTCCTAACATAGAGAAACAGACACAGAGATTTAGACAAAATGAGGAGACAGAAGAGTATGTCTCAGATAAAGGAACAGGACAAAATCACAGCAACACAGAAATAAATAATATTCCTGATAGAAAATTTAAAGTAATGGTCATAAATATAATCACTAGACTTGAGAAAAGAATGGAGGACCTCAGTGAGACCCCTAACAAACAGATAGAAAACATAAAAAAGAACCAATCAGAGATGAAGAATTCAATAAATTAAATTAAAAATACACTAGATGGAATAAATAATAGACCAGAAGAAGCAGAAGAACAGATCAGTGACCTGGAGAACAGAGTAATGGAAAGCAATCAAGCTGAACAAGAGAGGAAAAAAATAAGAAGAAAAAATAAAAATTCACTTAGGGAACTCAGTGACAACATCAAGCATAATAACATTCACATTATAGGGATCCAAGAAGAAGAAGGTTTGGGGTGAAGGGGGGCAAAAAATTTATTTGAAGAAAGAATAGCTGAAAATGTCCTAAATCTTAAGAAGGAAACAGAAATCCAGATCCAGGAAGTACAGAAAGCCCCCAACAAAGTCAACCTAAGCAGGACCACACATAGTAATTAAAATGACAAAAATTAGTGATAAGGAAAGAATTTAAAATCTCCAAAATAAAAGAAAACAGTTACATACAAGGGAAACCCTATAAGTCTATCAGCTGATTCTTCGGCAGAAACTTTGTAGGTCAGAAGGCATGATATATTCAAAGTGCTGGGGGAGGGGAGGAGACCCTGCAACCAGGAACACTCCATCCAACAAGGCTATCATTGAAAATAGAAGGAGAGATAAAGAATTTCCCAGACAAACAAAATTAAAGGAATTCACGACCACTGAACCAGCCTTACAAGAAACGTTAAAGGGGACTCTGACTGGAAAGGAGAGTCCATAAGTAAGAGTAAGAAAAGTAGGAAGCACAAAAGCAGTAAAAATAAGCATATCTATAAAAATCAGTCAAGGGATTCACAAAATAAAAGGATATAAAGCATGACACCACATACCTAAAACATATGTTTTAGGAAGAGAGGAGTAAAGAATGGGTTCAAACTTAAGCAACCATCAACTTAATATAGACCCCAATATGCATAAGATGTTATATTCAAGCTTGATGGTAACTACAAATCAAAATCCAATGACAGATATGCAAAAATTATAGAGAAAGGAATCCCCAGTATATCACTAAAAAAGGCCAGCAAACCATGAGAGAAGATAGCAAGAGAAGAAAGGAACAGAAAAGAACTAAAAACAAAAACAAAGAACCTAAAACAAGAAACAAAATGGCAATAAGTATATCCCTGTCAATAATTACTTTCAAAAAAAAATTACTTTCAATGTAAATGAACTAAATGCTCCAACCAAAAGACTTAGGGTGACACAATGAATAAAAAAGCAAGACCCATCTATACGCTGCCTACAAGGGACTCATTTCACACCTAAAGACACTGCAGATTGAAAGTGTAGGGATGGAAGAGAATTTATCATACAAACAGAAGTGAAAAGAAAGCCAGCATAGCAATACTTATATTGGACAAAACAGACTTTAAAACAAAGACTATGACAAGAGACAAAGAAGGACACTATATAATCAAAACAATCCAATAAGAAGATAAAACAATTATAAATATGTATGCATCATCATGGGAGCACCCAGATATATAAAGCAGCTAATAACAAACATAAAGGAAGTAATTGATAGCAATATGGTAATAGCAGGGGACTTTAACACCCCACATATATCAATGGATAGATCATCCAAACAGAAAATCAAGAAGGAAACTGTGGCTTTGAATGGCAAATTGGACCAAATAGATCTAACAGAAAAATTCAGAACATTCCATCCTAAAACAGCAGAATACACATTCTTTTCAAGTATACATGGAACATTCTCCAGAATAAATCACATATTAGATCATAAAACAAATCTTGACAAATTCAAAAAGACTGAAGTCAGAACCTGCATTTTTTGTTAACACAACACTCAAAAACTAGAAATCAATCACAAGAAAAAGTAACCTAGAAAGAACACAAATACATGAAGGTTAAAAAACATGCTATTAAACAGTGAATAGGTCAACCAAGAAATCAAAGAGGAAATCAAAAAATACATGGAGACAAATGAAAATGAAAATAAAACAGTCCAAAATCTTTGGGATGCTGCAAAAGCTGTTTTAAGAAGAAGTTTATAGAAATACAGGCCCACCTCAAGAAGCAAGAAAAATCTCAAATAAACAATGTAACCCTACACCTAAAGGAGCTAGGAAAAGAAGAAGAAAAAAAAAAACAGTAGAAACAAGAAAAAATTTTAAATTAGAGCAGAAATAAACAAAATAGAAACTAAAAAAATAATAGAATACATCAATGAAACCAGGACCTGCTTCTTTCAAAAGATCAACAAAGTCAATAAATATTTAGCTATACTCATAAAAAAAAAAAAAGGAGAGAGGACTCAAATAAACTAAATCAGAAATAAAAGAGGAGAAATAACAACCAACACCACAAAAATATAAAGGATTGTAAGAGAATATTATAAAAAATGATATGCCAAGAAAGTGGACACCTAGAAGAAATGGATAAATTCCTAGAAATATATAATCTCCCAAAACTGAATCAGGAAGAAATAGAAAATTTGAACAGACTAGCAAATGAAATTGAATCAGTAATCAAAAAACTCTCAAGAAAAAAAAGGCCAGGATCAGACAGCTTCACAGATGAGTTCTATCAAACATTTAAAGAAGAATTAATACCTATTCTTTTAAAACTATTCCCAAAAATACAAGAGGAAGAAAAGTTTCCAGATTCATTCTATGAGGTCAGCATTACCCTAACACTAAAACAAGATAAAGGGGTACCTGGGTGGCTCAGTCAGTTAAGCATCTGCCTTTGGCTCTGGTCATGATCCCTGGGTCCTGGGATAGAGCCCCACATATTGCTCCATACTCAGCAGGGAGCCTGCTTCTCCCCCTCCTCCCTTCTTGTGCTCGCACTTGCTAAATCTATTGCTATCTCTGTCTCTCTCTCTCTCTCAAATAAATAAATAAAATCTCAGATTTCAAGGTATACTACAAAGCTGTAGTAAACAAAACAGTGTGGTACTGTCACAAAAATAGACATACAGATCAGTGGAACAGAACAGAGAGCCCAGAAACAAACCCATGATTATAAGGGCAATTAATCTTCAACAAAGGAGGAAAGAATATGCAATGGGAAAGACACAGTCTCTTCAACAAATGGTGTTGAGAAAACTGGACAGCAACATGTCAGAAAATGAAACTAGGTCACTTTCTTCCACCATATTCAAGAATAAACTCAAATTAAGGACCTAAATGTAAGATCAGAAACCATAAATATCCTAGAAGAGATGGCAGGCAGTAATTTCTCTGACATCAGCCATAGCAACATTTTTCTAGATATGTTTCCTGAGGCAAGGGAAACAAAAGCAAAAATAAACTAGTGGGACTTCATCAAGATAAAAATCTTCTGCATAGCAATGGAAACAATCAATAAAACTAAAAGATAACCTACTGAATGGGAGAAGATATTTGCAAATGACATATCTGATAAAGCGTAAGTATCCAAAATATATGAAGAACTTTTACAATTCAACACCAAAAAAATAAATAATCTAATTAAAAATGAGCAGAAGACACGAACAAACATTTCTCCAGAGAAGACATACAGATGACCAACAGACGCATGAAAACATGCTCTGCCTCACTAATCATCAGGAAAATGCAAATCAAACCCACGATGAAATATCATCTCATACCTGTCAGAATGGCTAAAATCAAAAACACAAGAAACAAAAGGTGTTGGCAAGGATGTGGAAAAAAAGGAAACCACGTGCACCACTGGTGAGAAGGCAAACTGGTGCAGCCACTGTGGAAAACAGTATGGAGGTTTCTCAAAAAGTTAAAAATAGAATTACCATATGATCCAGTAATTCCACTAATGGGTATTTATTTACCCAAGGAAAATTAAAACACGAATTCAAAAAATATGTACCCCTATGTTTATTGCAGCATTATTTACAATACCCAAGATTTGGAAGCAGGCCAAGTGTCTGCTGATAGATAGATGGATAAAGAAGATATGATGTGATGATGGATGGATGGATGGATGGATGGATGGATGGACACAATGGAATATTACTCAGCCATAAAAAGGAATGAAATTTTGCCATTTGCAACAACATGCATGGATTTATAGGGTACAATGTTAAATGAAATAAGTCAGTCAGAGAAAGACAAATAGACAAATACTAAAAGATTTCACTCATATGTGAACTTTAAGAAACAAATGAACAAGGAAAAAAAAAGAGACAAACCAAAAAACAGACTTTTAACTCTAGAGAACAAACTGATGGATACCAGAGAGAAGGTGGGTAGGGGGATGAGTGAAGTAGATGAAGGGGATTAAGAATACATTTATCATGATGAGCACTGAGAAATGTATAGAATTGTTGGATCACTATATTGTACACCTGAAATTAATATATAACACCACATGTTAAGTATATTGGAATTTTTTTTAATTAACTGGACTACAGAATGGAATATATTTACTCATCCATTCACTGAGTCACTATTGATTCATTCAGCAACATTTATTTAACACATATTATGGCCCAGGTCCTGCAGAAGATACCACAAATAGAAACTAATAAAATACTGTATTCCACTGTAATGCTTCTTACTCTCCTTACATTACTTCTGCCCCACCTTTATGCAGGCCCTATAGCTCCTCAATAACCAAAGAAGACTACTGTCTACAGTTTTCTCCAGAATCTCCAGCCAACAGGCAGTTGTTCAATACTCCTAATGCACAAATTTGTTTAAGTAACTTCCTTCTTCAAAACCTCTTAGTTGCACCCCCTAACCTATGGAGTAAATTATAAATTCCTCAAATGACAATAATTTAAGGATTTCACTATCATGGTCCCAATATATCTTTCCAGTCCTAAAAAACTAATATGTTGAGAAGTGATTACATTACCCCAGCCCTTCCATACATATTATTTCATATATATTACCCTAGCCTTTTCACATATATTATCTTTATAATAACACCAGAGATTCGCAGAGCACTGTTGTGTGCCCTGCCAGAACGTTTCATTTTCCTCCTGGGCACACCAAAGACTTGATTTATAAGCCCCCAAGACCTAGGTGGAGACACGTGACTGGTTCTGGCCAATGGAATCTGAACAGATTTCTAGGCTTGGCCCCCGAAAAGATCTCCCACACTCTCTTCCACTCCCTTCCCTTCTGCAGTGAATGTGGGGACCAAATATTAAGGACAATGGCATCCCAAGATGGAATCCCTAACAGTCATCCTGCAGCAGACTTTCTACACCCAACCCTGCCTCACTGCCACCCCCTAAAACTAAATTGGACTTAGATATTAGGAAACATTTGATTTTTCTTGTTTTAAGTCACTGAGATTTCCGAGTTTATTTGTTGTTACAGTATAAACTATTTTATTCTGACAATGCAGCCAGAAATTAATTTGATATCCTTTTAGAAATAAGAAAGCTAAGATTCCAAAAGGCAAGTGACATCCAAATTCATACAGTTAATAAGTAGGAGTATAAATTCAGGCCTCTATGTTCTGTGATGGTTTATTTTATATGTCCACTTCACTGAGCTAAGCAATGCCCAGAGAGCTAGGAACATATTATTTCTGGGTGTGTCTGTGAGGGTGTTTCTGGAAGAGATTAGCATTTGAATCAGTAGACAAAGTAAAGATTATCCTCATCAATGCAAGTGGGAACCATCCGATTCCTTAAGGGCCTGAATAGAACAAAAAGGCAGAGGAAGAGGGAACTTGCTCTCTGCCTGAGCTAAGCCATCTACCCTCTCCTGCCCTTGGACATCAGTTCTATATACAAGGTTGGGTTGACATTACCTTGCATATAAGTCACCCAATAATCATGTTGAATGAATAAATGTGATGGTTTAACTGTTATCTATCATCAGTACATACAAAGACTTACAGCAAATGTCAAGGAAAGTCACTTCTGATAATAACACCGAAGGATTATATATGCAAAGATCTTCTGGACAAGATGTCCACTTTGATCTCCTTTTAAAATACAGGACATTAGTTCTGATTTTTAAAGTGTACTTTGAAATCCTCTGATCTTCTCTAATGAGCCACTTGATTATATAAGGCTGTGCCTCATGTTTCAGAAATGAATTGGTGCTGTCTGTGTTAGCCAGAGCTGGGCTTAGGAAATTTGAATAGTGGAGCAGACTATTAACAAGCAGTTATTCCTGTGTTACTTTTGTTGCCATAAACCAATTTACTTCAGCAATTTTTACCTACTAAAAAAAAAAAATTACACAAATTAGAGCATGTCTTTAAAAATAAATTGCTTCTAAATAAACCTTAGATGCAATTAGAATTATGATACTTATTATGAAGAGCTGTGTCTCCTTCTATTTGGCACTAGTGACAAAGGTTAAAAATGCCTTCCTATAAAATACCACATAATTAAACAAAGCAATTTTGTAATTACCCACTACACAACTGGATAAATTCCAAGTTTCGTAATTATTTTAACCTATAGATGATCTACTTGTACAAAACAATAATAAGTCCAAAGGATAGAAGAATAGAATTTCTCTTTAGGACTATTTAGTTTTGTTTCCATTCTCTCATTTGTTAAGCTTCTCTTTAAAAAAAAAAAAAAAAAGTAAACAGCTTCTGCTCCTTGTGTCTCCCTCCTCAAGTAACTATGGGCATAGAATGTCAAGCTTCCTGCTTGAGAATTTTTAAAACCTAGCATTGGAAATGAGACATACAGTGGGACGTGGCATATTGAAAACTCAAGCCCCACCATCAATAGGTGTAAGAATAATGCCTCAGGAGAAGTTGAAGGAACTCATTATAATAATCTGATAGAGACAAAACTCTGTAAAACACAAATCCCTGTTTCCCTAGGATCAAATTACACCACGATGTAGGCAAATTCCCACCATACCAACTTCCTGTGTTGAACTTCTAAAAGTTTCAATCTAAACTGCACACCATCTCCTCATCTTTTCAAAGTGCCAAGGGGGCAGGATCTCTCCCCCAGCTCCAGATAAATGTCCAGCTACCTCAGGGTCTACCCCCACTTTCCCTGTCACACTAAGATGAAGGACATTGCCTATGGGTAATTCTACCGAAGGAATCCATTCTGCACAACCCAACACACTCTGAGATGACAAAGGGGAAAAAACTCTTTTTTAAAACCGTCCTTCAGAATTTCCAGGTCACTGGATGATTTTTAAATCACAGTGATGACCAACCACTTTCATCAAATATCCATGATACACCTTAGGCATTTTGCAAAGTACTAATCCTAATACCTTCGCCAAAAGTCACCATGGAGTATGTACCCTTGTTAATTATTTAGTCATTTTATTTTGAAAGTGGTATTATTGCTTTAGGCTCAGACCACTTCCCCACAGTACATTGAGCAAATGTCCCCAGGTTCCAGGATGCTGGGTGGAGTTTCTCTAAATGAAAAGCCTAAAAACTGATGATATCTGATGAAGTTGCAGTCAGATGTCACTGTAAGAGCTTGATAATAACTTTTCTGGAAGGCCACTTTTAGTGCACAAAGGAGCACCTGGGTGGCTCAGTAGGCTGAGCATCAGACTCTTGGTTTCGGCTCAAGTCATGATCTCAGGGTGCTGGGGTCTAGCCCTACATCAGACTCTGCTCAGTGGGAAGTCTGCTTAAGGATTCTCTCTCTTCCTCTGCCCCTCCCCCACTTGTTCTCTCTCTCTCTCTCTCTCTCTCTCTCAAATAAATAAATAAATAAATCTTTAAAAAAAAAAAAAAGTGCACCCCAGAACATGTTAACCAATGAGTCACAGGGTCCAAGTTCAATGTTCTTTGAAAACTCATCTCCTAGTCTGCACATTCAGACTGAGGAAGGACAAGGGTCATTACCACTACAGTGGTCCAGACAAAGCAGCCTGGATTTGTCCCTCAGCCACCCCTCTTGTTTTTGTATGAAAATAGATGTCTAAGTTATCTGATATCCACTATATATTGAACACCCAGGGTAAGTTTCAACTGGAAAACAACTTGGAGCAATATGAAGAGAACACACATTTTTCATCACTTATGCTAGACACCTTGCTAGGTGTCTTATAAAAATTATCATTTTAAATCCATATGACAAGACTTTTTTTTTTTTTTTTTTTGCATGAGAACTCCAAGTTTCTAAGAATTTAAGCGCCTTTGTCAAGGTCACCTAATAAGAAAGTAATATAACTGAGCATTTGTCTCCACAGCCTACTGTCCTTCTACTATAGCATGTTACCTCCATGGATTCTAAGTTCAAAATGTTGGGTTTATGTTTCTTAACCTCTAAACCTTATTTTTTTTTCTGAAAATTGGAACATTACCAAAATCACACAGCTGATAATTGACAATGATGGGATTTGAATGCTGGCTTTATGTTTCTTTCTGACATACCACACTCAAAAGAAAATGAACATTTGGTCTTCCTCTTCAAAATGACTCCAGGCTCTGAGACGGAGACCAGAGGAAGAAGAGAATTTCGTTTAGGATGACCCCTGGTTATTTCCAGCCAACAGGAAGGAGGATAGGGCCAGGGAATATATATGATTCCCTTTTGGTACATACCCCAAAAGTGGTTAAAAAAATTAATCCTCTTCCTATCCCATTGGCCAGAACCTTAGTCACGTGGACAAGCTATAAGAGATGGTCAGTGTTTGGTGGTGTTCCCAACCAAAACTCAAGCATTCTATTATTAAAGACAGGCGGAATGAACATCGGTGAAAAACAAGCAGCCTCTATACTTTCTCTTCAGGACTTACTTCAGTTAATAATTACACACTTATTTGGTTCCTGATTCTTTCAATGTCTGTCTTCTCTTTTGACCGTAAGTTTGATGAGAGAGAAACATTTTACCCGTTTGGATCACCACAATGTTCCCCATGCCTAACACAGTTCCTGGAGTAGGTGGGTCATAATGTTTAGTGACTGACTGAGCAGACAAGAATTTTTTGAGAATTGTGCAAACTATCATGTCTACCTTCCTCTAACTATACTTCTCAGAGGATAGGATATATGCTCTCTTGTGTGGGTATGTGTATTTCCATCAGCCCTGCCAACTCCTATGCTGCCTCTGCTCTCCAGCACCCATTTCTTCCTTGTACACCTTCGCTGGAGCTTACTAACAGTCCACTGAAACTTTTTTCCTGGCCTAGTTTGCATTTGTCACTGCTGATCTACTCCCTGTTTTTCTTATAATTCTTTCTGCCTTGGTTTCTCCTGCTAACCAATGTTACTTCTGACCTCCTATCCAAATAGGCCAGCTATCCTCTTTCACGCCTCTACCACAATGAGGCTTTGTTTGTTGATACCAATTTCTTCTTTCATTCAACAACCATTTGAATCTCCAGTCTGCTTACTATGCTAGTCACCAAGATACAACATATATAATATAACCTCATTTCCCCAAAGGAATCTCCAAGTCTGTTTGGGAGGTAAACTAGAAAATAAACAATTTGAATCTAAAGCAACAGGTGTCATAAAAGAGGCTTGCTTAAAAAACCAAAAGAACACATTTATTGAGTACCTGCTACTCATGCCTCATTGCATCTCATATTAGTATCATCAGATCATCCAAACTTTAAAGATAAGGAAGCTGAGGCTCAGAGAGTTAAAGTAATTTGCTCAAAGTCTAGAAATCTCAGAGTGAGAAAGTAGAACTGTCAGGTCAAGGCAATCTGATGAAGTCGCCATCTTTCCCCTAAACAAGCTCGAATACAATTCTCTTCTGCTCTGCACTGTTCTAAGTTCTTAACATGGTTCTCAGATCTGCATCTTCTCCTTGTCCACAAGCACGCAGATCCAAACAGACCCCCATACATTAGGGTAATGGTCTCTCATGTTCTTTGCCTCAGTCTAGGATCTTGTCAGAACAGTAGGCACTACTGGACTCTAGGCAGTACAGAGAAAAGACCCTTGTTTGCTGATGTGCCAATTACATCTTGCTACCAATGACCCCATACATTCAAACAACAATATACCCTTATCTCTTGTGTTTCTGAGGGTTGACAGAGCCCAGGTGGGTGGTTCTTGCTCAGGAGCTCTCATGGAATTGCAGTGAGATGCTGGTTGGGACTAGAATCATGAGACAAGCTCCTCACTCACATTTCAGGTTCCTGGGCTAAGATGGCTGGGAAAATGGGGGCTGGGCAGAACTTCCATATGGTTATCCTAGGTTACCTCACAGCATGGCAGTCTCAGAGTAGTTGGACTTCTCAAGTGACAGCAGGGTTCCCCAAAAACATGCATTCCAAGAGGTCTGGGGAAAAGCTTAGGCTTCTTTTGATCTAGCTTTATAAGTTCCAGAAGGTCCCTTCTGCTGAATTCAGATAAGTGTAATTAAGTCAAAAACATCAGTCCAGATTCCAGGGAGGCCAGTTAGACTCTACTTCTCCATGAAAGAAGTAGCAAAAAACTGGTGGCCTTCTTAATCAACCTCTTGTGAAGTAACTCAAAATGGAATTCAAATCCCAACTCTGCCACTTACTAGCTGTGTGGCCTTAAGCCAGTTACTGAATCTCTCTGAAACTCAGTATTCTCACCTGTAAAACATTGAAAACAATATTTATCTCACTGGATTGCTGTGAGAACAAGAGAAATTCAGTGTGTGAAATGCCGTGTGCCAGGAAGGGGCTCAGTAGGTGTTAGTCTTCTTTCCCATCATGTTCCACCTTCACTCCCAAGCAGGTGGCAGAATATGGTTTCCATAAACATTTCCTCAATGAATGAATGTGTGAAACTATGCTATTCATGGAGCATCCAAAGTAATCTTCTGACATGCTATTCCTGCTTAAGAATACAAAGGACGTTTCAATTACTACAGAGTATCCCAAAGTTCCCTGCTGAGTGTCCAGAACTCTGGGACCTCCTAATCTCTGCCGACCCATGACAGATCTCGGGGCTTGCCTGGGCAGCCTCCCAGACCTCCTGCTAGCACGCAGCACAGTACCCCCATGAAGCGTGCATTTACGAGCACCCCTTGCTGGAGCAGGAGCCAACTGAAAGAGCTCCCAGTCGCCAAAGCTAATGCAATCTAAACAGGAAAATGAATAAAGTCGTATTAGATTATAACCCAAATTATAAAATCTCAATTCCTGAGACCATACAAGTGTGAATAAATGATTGAATAAATTAATAAATGGGTACAAGAGACAAATATCCTGTGCAAAAGAATTCCAAATAATTTAGGTAAATACTCCCACCTCAAGAAATGGAGCATAACCCCCCCCCCCCAATGCCTCAACTGTGGACTGAGCATAGTGACTTCCTTCCAAAGAGTGTAGTACAGAAAGGGAGAAACCTGACCAACTCTACCTCAGCCAGGTGATCAAAGTCAGCATCAGTCATTATCGGTCATGTTAATGATATGTGCTCTTGATATAATGTGGTGAAAATGGCACTTCACCTCTGTGATCTTGCTCCAAACATCCATAGTCCCAGTCCAACCATGAGAAAAACATCACACAAATCCTGAGATGAGTCCTGGACCAGTACTCCTCAAAACTCTCAAGGTCATCAAAAACAAGGAAAATCTGAGAAACCATCACAACCTCAAGAGGAGCCTGAGGAGACACGACAAATAATATGTGGCATCTTAGATGAGATTCTGGCACAGAAAAAAGGACATTGGGTTAAAACTAAGGAAATCTGAATAAACTATGGCATTTAGCAAATATAATGTATCCTTGTTGGTTCATTAATTGTAACATACGTATCATACCAATTGAAGAGGTTAATAACTGAAGAAACTGGGGAGTATTGGAAAATCTCTATATTGTCTTCCTAATTTTCTATACATATGAAATTCTTCTAAATACTAAGTTTCTATTGGAGAAAAAAAATAGCCCTTGCTAAACACCAAAATGACTGATGCCTTCTGAGGTGCTATGGTCTTAGTGGTCCTGCCAGGGTCGGGTCCAGCCCAGAAGTCAATGTGTTTCTGTATCTGGGTTGAGTTGGAATGCAGGCTCCCCAGTTTGAAGTCACATCTTATGCTGACCAAACACACTTGCTTCCTGCCTTCTCTTTGTCCACGGCACAGCCACCTCCCAGCTACCTAAGTTCAAGACTTCAGAGTCAGCCTTTCACTTTTTGTCCCACTTTCTAAGTTCAGTTGCTTCCAATCCATAATTTTATCTCCAATCCGATATTTCAACTCGGTACCACTGTCTTAGTTCAGGTCCTCAGCATCCATCATCCACATGTCTTCATGATTCTCCCTGCCCTCAGCCTCTCTCCAGCTTCAATCCATCCTCCGAGGTCACCAGAGTTGGCTTCTCCAGAAAGGTATTTGATCGTGCCAAGCCCTGCTCAAAAGTCTTTCATTCCTTTAGACAGAATGCAGCCTACTAACATTCATAGAAGGTTCTTCACACCGGCCACAACCCTCATTTCTACTTTCCTTCCCTCCCCTCACCCGATACCTTTTACACTGCAGTCATGCCAGGTTGCCACTGCCACTTCCCCACATGCATCCTAGATTCTCAGGCCTTCATGCCTTTGCGGGTCCTTGGAGCTCCACCAGGAAAGCCTATGTCATCCCCTCCCTGTGTTTCCTCACTTGGTGAATCCCTTACCCCACAAACCTCATCTCAGATGTTACCACTTTCAAAGTTTTCTCTGACTCCCCAAGCAGAGGGTCTCCCCAATAGACTACCTATGTGTGATTACACTGACTTCCATGAGAAGAGCCTGTCCTGTGAGGACCACCTGCCATCCACCCAGGCCCTGTACACCTACAGCAATGCCTAATGCCTTTTACATGGTGGGTATCCAGGAAATGTGTGCTGGATGTTTCCATTCTTTTGTGTGTGTGTGTGTGTGTGTGTGTGTGTGTGTGTGTGAGAGAGAGAGAGAGAGAGTGTGTGTGTGTGTGTGTGTGTGTGTGTGTTACGGATTTATTGTGGGTTTATTTTTTTAAGTTTTTATTTAAATTCCAGTTAGTTAACACACAGTATAACATTGGTTTTAGGAGTAGGATTTAGTGACTCATCACTTACATATAACACCCAGTGCTCATCAGAATAAGTGCCCTCCTGAATACCCATCATCCAGCTAGCCCATCTCCCACCCACCTCCCTCCACCAACCCCCAGTTTGTTCTCTATAGTTAAGAGTCTTTTATGGTTTGCCTCCCTCTCTTTCTTTTTCCCTTCCCATATGTTCATCTGTTTTGTTTCTTAAATTCCCCCATATGAGTGAAATCATATGGTATTTTTCTTTCTCTGATTGATTTTGCTTAACATAATACACTCTAGCTCTATCCACATCATTGCAAATGGCCAGATTTTGTCTTTTTGATGGCTTAGTAATATTCGTGTGTGTGTGTGTGTGTGTGTGTGTGTGTGTGTGTGTGTGTGTACACCACATCTTTATCCATTCATCAGTCAATGGACATTTGGGATCTTTCCATAATTTGGCTATTGTTGATAGTGCTGCTATAAACATTGTGCTGTATGTGCCCCTTCGAATCATTATTTTTATAACTTTGGGTAAATACCTAGTAGTGCAATTACTGGGTTGTAGGGTGGTTCTATTTTTAACTTTTGGAGTAAACTCCACACTGCTCTCCAGAGAGGCTACAGTTTGCAGTCCCACCAACGTGCAAGAGGGTTCCCCTTTCTCTGTATCCTGTCGTTTCCTGTGTTGTTAATTTCTGGATGCTTGTTCTACGACTCACCCCAGCTGTTCTGGGCCACACTCCCTGGCATCTCCTTGCTCCTATACCCCACCACCACCTCCCACCCCCATTAGAACTTTCTTTCCCAGATGATGGTGTCCCTGTTCCCTCAGCTGAGGCTCAGCCAGCACTCTGCAGCAAGAGTCAGCAGAACGAGAAAAGAATTGGCACCTTGAGCTTAATCACAGGCAGAAAACCAGGAGGCAACCCAAATGGTGACAGTCTCTCTCCTCTCATGTGAAATATATTTCCTTGTGTCGTTGTTATATCCTGCTGACTCAAGATGAAGCAGCTGCAGCCATCAAGGGGGCAGGGAAAACTGTTTGCTTTTCCTAAAAACTACAGCCTCCCATCACTTCCTCCCTGACTAATCAGAGTCACAGATTCCAACAGAGAGCATGAGAGTGCCCCCTGCCCAGTCCCAAGCCCATAGGCTGGTGTCCCACTAGCCTGGATGACACGCTCGAGTCTCAGCCCTCAGAGTCCGTGAGACACTCCCCTAAAGCAGAGAGAGATACCAGAGGAACACAGGTCCAAAGAATGAACCCTGAATCATTAGAAACCAAATTATTAAGGCAGAGGAAATAAATTTCCTAAGAAAAATCATGCAGAAACTCAAACACATTCACATTAATTAGTGTTGAAAAGTAAGCTGAGAGCGCCTGGGTGGCTCAGTCAGTTGAGCATCCAACTCTTGATTTTGGCTCAGGTCATAATGACCTCAGGGTTGTGAGATCCAGCCCCATGTTGGGCTCCACACTGGGTGTGGAGCCTGCTTAAGATTCTCTCCCCCTGCCCCTCCCCCCACGCCACATGCAAGCCTGCACACATGTGCGTACATGCTCTCTCTCTCTCTCTCTAAAATAAATAAATAAATATTCTTTTAAAAAGAAAGCTTAAATTTGGACCTCTGGCCACTGAATACCAAATCAATATCAAAGGCTACATCCAGATGTTTTCTAAAGTTCTTTTTAAAGAATTCTATTTTATCACAAGGAAGCCATTTCTTCATTTTGGTACAGTTTGTCTAATAATTTAAATTATAAATCATGTGTTTTTCCTCTTGTTTTTGTTTGTTTTTCATATATATTATCTCTCCCACTAAACAGTAATTCTTATTCTTCAAAACACATAAGGCCAATGATGAGGGATGAGGGGTGGAGTCTGGCACAAAATTACTGGAGACCAGTGCTCCCATAGTGGGGGCCCAACTATGCTGCATATCAGTAAAATTTCTCTCTTGCTGAAAAGCACTGATTTTTTTCCACTCGAGCCAGACCTGTTCTCCATGATCCTAACACCAAATGTGGTTCCAGGCCCAAAGGAGAAATTCAACAAATGTTTAAGGTTAGCATTGCTACATGCTACGATTTTCTTAATAAATCTTTATCCAGTTTTATAAATAAGTGAAGAGTCACTAATATACTAATAAGAATCAAAATCACAAAGACCATAGTTTTTTACTTCAATAGGTCTACATTTGATCATTAGCTAGCAGTGATGTAAAAAGTTCCCTTTTTTTTTTAATTTTCCAAACTGATATTTGCATCAGAGTTAGCAGCTGATAACAGAGAGATTATGAAAATTCTGGCTAAAATTAAAATGCCAAAACTGGATCTTCTGGATAATGAGAAACTGATTGCCTCTATTACTGGAGAGGAAATGAAAACAGCAATAGAAAAATTTGCAAGTAGCAGGCCTCCTGTGGTTCTGAGTACCAATTGGAATAGGATAAAGCTTTTGAGGGAGAATCAAAAGATCTGTTATGCAGGATTTATGAGGACTGTCTACTTATGAGACCCATGAAAGCCCCAATGCAAGAGCCTTTGTTCTTATAATCTGTCAAAAGTACCAACGTTGGTCCCGTTTGCTTAATTAATTGCACTGGAGAAGAAGAAAAAAAAAAGCCTTCCAGGTAGGAACTGGATGAAATAATTCAAGTTGAGATCAGTGGTGGTTTCTTGCATGGTTGCACTTATTATCTGTGCAAAATTTCTAATTTACAAGTGCCAGCAAATAGATTTAGACCTCCCTTCTATCGCACAGAAAGTCTTTATCATGTAGAAGAGGGATATTTACAAAGGTTTTTAAACAAATTTCATTTTCAAGAACTTTAGCAAATGACATATAAGGCATGAACCCTTTTGTGACTACTGCATCAGTTACCAGTGAGAGCACTTCTTGCTCCAGAGGAAGAAACATGTGGTATATAGGCGCTTTTTTTGCTTTATTTCATCTGTTGACAAAAGTTTGTGTTCAATTCAATAGGCAAGTGATTCAAGGTAAAAGTTAAAAGTCAACCAGTAATTGAGTACTTCATTTTAAAGTAATATGTTCACTCCACTTTTCAAACTACTTTACCAACCTCACCTCATCAAAACCTCCAGACTCAGCAAGTAAACCCTTAACACAACGACCAAAAAAGACAAAGAGACAAAGCAACTGTGCTCAACAGCACTTAGCAAGTGATAAGAATAAAACCCAAATCTCTCCAGCTACAGGTAACTTTTTTGACAGATGCTATCCAAACATTCCTTGAGACTTTGTAGTTGGTCACTTGTTTATTCCCTTCGGTTTTGCTCAAGCTAGAGCCCCACACTGCCCGTGGGTGAAGGAGAAGAGAAACTTTCGTGTTGTTTCAGTTATTTGGAAATCATCCGATGAGACTGTACAAACAGACACCCCACAGCGTACCCCTGAAGGACCCGCTAATGGAGACACCTGAGCTTCTCACCCATTTCTCAGCACCTGTTCTTTCTGCTTGACCTGAAAAATCCTTGATGCACACCAACAGGTTCCACTTAAGGCAAGATTTTCCAGATGGGTACCTTATTCGACCCAAAATATTTTCTTTCCTTTGCTTTTCTTACAATTATTAACTTATTTACTATTGTAATTATTAAGTTATTTATGATTTTCTTCCCACTGAAGTAAAAGGTAACTACAACATATTAGAGTCTGGAGCAGCCCCGTGTCTACTGCAGCGTTATTTATGATACGCAAGACATGGAAGCAATCCTAAAATCCCATCAGGGGATTAATGGATAAAGAAAATGGGGTATAGATACACAACTAGTCAGCCACAAAAAAGAATAAAGTCTTGCCATTTGCAAAAACACGGATGGACCAAGAGGGCATTATGCTAAGTGAAATAAGACAGAGAAAGACAAATACCATATGATTTTACTTATTTTTTGGAATATTAAAAAACAAACAGTTAAAAGCAAACTCATAAATACAGAGAACAAACCAGTGGTTGCCAGAGGTGGGAGGAAGGGGTTGGGGAATAAAGGTGAAGGGGGTCCAAAGGTACAAACTTCTAATTATAAAATAAATAAGTCTTGGGGATGTAATGTGCAACATGGTGACTGTAGTTAATAATATTTGAAAGTTGCTGAGAAGGGAAATCTTACTAGTTCTCATAATAAGAAAAAAAATTATAACTATGTGTGGTGATGGATGTTAACTAGACTCCTTGCGTTGATCGTTTATATACAAATATTGAATCATTATGTTGCACACCTGAAACTAAAATAATGTATGTCAATTATATCTCAATAAAAAAAGAGGAATTAGTAACACTAAGTATACTTAAGGGTACTTACTGAAAGAATCCTTTAAAACATTAACAACCTTGTTATAACACATATTTGACTTATAAACTGTTTTTTTGACATTTTCTTATCCTCTGTTTGCATGTGAAATTAATATCTCTACTTTTTGAATATCAAAACCAGGCTAACTAAAGAACCATTGTAGATTGTTATGATTATAGAAATACATTGTTATTTCGCTTTGCCAAAACTATTGCAGGTTCCTGGAGAAGTCATAACAAGAAACAAATTGCAAAGGAAGCTATTAACTATTTAGTATTTCCAGACCATATGGAAATACTAATATTATGTGTCCATGAGGATATGATAAGCATACTTAGTATAAAATTAATATTCTCTCAGTGGAATGTTTTGGGTATTTTTTGTTTTTGCATTTGTTTTTAGTATTTTGGTCAGATTCCCACAAATCAGCCAGTGCCTTTCAAAGTTAGCACAGTTAGGTTTTTCTCATGATATATGTGTATTTGGAAGACTGCGTTCCAGAACAATTTATTACAGTTGTGAGAGCTGTTTCGGCTAATTGGCAGACCCATCTAAGAAGGCGTTTGCCAGGCATAGAATGGTAACAAGCCATTGCTCAAGGGGTGGCCAGCTTTTTAGGAATTCTCTAGGGTTTCACTGGGCCCCATACCTATGACCCAGAATTTTTGGGCTCCAGCACTTATGGAGCCAGACCCCAAACCTAGATCCAATCTAAAAGGACTCAAACCAGGCTGAAAGCAGACACAAGAGGACCATCATCAAATGGGAAGTGTTGGAGGGAAGGGGTGCAGGTGTATGTATGTGTGTCCACAGCATTGATGCCTAAGTCTGGTGAAAGGTGGGAAAAGTCAGAAGAGGAGACAAGTGAGAAGAACCTTGAAAGGTGCCTAGGAGGGTGTCTTATGAACAAGGAGGGGAAAGGCATGCTGTACGAGGGAAGTGAGGAGAGGTAAAGAGGCACAGAGGTCTGAGAAAGTCCACGGAGTTAAGAGACAGTAAGATGCTCCCTGGGGCTGGATTGCAAGGTGCAAGGTGAGGAAGGTAGTGGTGTCCTATGAGTTTGTGGGACTTCTCCTGGGACAGCAGAATGATTCTGGAGGAGCATCCTCCAGGACTGGTGTAGAGACACCAGCCAGGGTATGCGAACATTTAGGTTTCAGAAGGGTGACTGAAGAGCTCAGAACGGTATAATGTCAGCAGAGACTGTAGCTCAAATACTGGAGTGTTCACATCCTGCCTTTGCCCCCTTCCAGCTTTGTGACCTTAGGCATGTTACTTCCTCATCTGTAAAATGGGAGTAGTCACAGTACCTCTGTGTCTTTGTGAGGATGAAATGAGTTAATTATGGGTAAGGCATTTTGCACGCATCTAGCAAAGAGTAAGCATCACTTACATGCTAGGTAAATGGAGTAATGGCTGTAGCCATTAAAGATTCAGCTCTTTACCAAGAAAATCTGCTCTGGGCTCCAGGCTTAAAGGGAGCCATATTTATTTACAAAAAGATATTCAAAGGATCACCAAGGTCTCCTACTCTAGAATCTTAACCCAATAACTTGCTCTAAGGAAGAAGTCCAGTCTTGACCCAGGTGTTAATTGAACTGAGTCTTATGTAAGAAGTTATGGGGTTCATCCTAAAGGGGGTAAGTGTTGGGCTCCCCAGCAGAAATCAAGTATGAGTCTCTTGGTTTGCTTTAGCAGGCAGGGGAGAAGAAAGGCAGCTGACTGCTGAGCCCCGAGCAAAGCCATGAGAAGAGATTTGTCCCCCTCAGGGCTCTTGATTATCCTTTGCCTCTCTGAAAAGCAATCATTCCTTTTTATAGGTTCTTCAGAAAGAAATGCAAGGTTATTAAGAACATTTTTTAATTCACATAGCCCAGATATTTTTGGGTAACTATGTCATAACTATTGAGTTATGTGTCCAGATTGTATATAAAATAAATTGCTGTATATATATGAGCAAATGAAAAATGAACTACAATATTCCTTATAATTGCAGCTACAATCACCTAAATGGATCATTAAAATTTTTACAGGAACACTCTGGGTTGCACTTTGTCTTCAACTTAAGCCTGTGTGGCATAAGGGTCATCAAACCTCATTCCTACAAAAAGAAAATACAGAGTCTTGTGGGACAATTTGCTTGCTAAATTCTTTGAGATCTGTATTGCAAACTACTGACCTCTATTCAAAATAATGAAAAAGAGAATATGCCAGTTTCATCATAAAAAAATAAATGCATATATACATGTATGTAACACAAAAGGCTGACTTTCAAATTCAGTCATACTAATTAATAAAATGTCAGGACCAGAGTTTATTAAAAACTAATTATTGTAGTTAACAGTGTTAGAATAAAAATCTCTTCCAAATGGTTACAACTCAGCCACTGAACATTTCTTTAAAATGCAAATTAATTTGAATGTGCAGCATATGTCTCCCCCACCACACCATTATCCCTGCCTAAATATAACTTTATATATAAAAATAAGGGGTGAGAAAACCTGGATAAAATATAATTTGTATGTAACTTGAGCTGGATAAGAACCATGAGAGTGTATTATAGCTTTCTATGGGATTTCTGGAAAAATAAATGCATCTGAAAATGTTTCATTTAATTAAATAATAAATTTTCTTTAAAAAAAAATGAAGTCAGGGAAATAAAAAGAAGAATGCTTTCTAAAAGAGACTAACAAAAGGCTTCTGATGGCACAAATTACATTACCTTTCAATACAACTGTGCTCCCTAGTGGGGACTTCTAAAAGGTTTAGTTTAAATTTTTTAGAAGTTTGTTTCATGTAAGCATCACCACATATGCCAAATGATCCATTAAGGATGCTCCATTATAGCTTAAAGAGTTTTGAGTTAAATACACAGAGCGTCGTGGCCTGAGACGCTAAGGAAGTACACAGCTCGATTTCCATTTGATGTAACTCTGCAGGAAGATATTACCCACGGAACATTTGCTGCATTAAGGCAAACGTTTATACAATGCCTTCAGGACGATTTGGATGCTTCTGACCCCTCCACACAAAGCCCATCTGTCTTAAGATTGCAGAAAGTTAATTGATTCCTGTGATTCCTATATGGAATCTGCATTTATAGAGCGTATATTGCAAACATGCCTAGAGATCTAAATCTTATCTTTGTGTTTTCACAAGGACTTTATACCACAGAGTCAACCCACTTTTCTGGCCCACACCCCCAAGACCTTCTACCTGGGGTCTTCTTCAAGCTAGCAATTTCAGAGTTTAAAGTCGGGACTGTCCAAATTTTTCTCTAGTTATCCTGCTCCCATGTGTACCATCCCACTGACGATTAAGTGTCCTGGGAACACCTTTGAGACCAGAATTACGTAAGCTGTGCCTGTATACTTAGAAAGAAAACTGATAGCCACAGGTCACCGAGAATGTCCTGGACTCCAGACCGTGAGCATGCCCTGAGAATGTTCTACCACATGAGCCCCTGAAGTCTGTTCAAAGTCAATGGTGCAAAAATATCCCCAGTGAATCTTGAGCAAGTGCCACGTGGAGAGACGGAGCCATTGGATACTCAATAGGCCAAAGCAAAAGTGCATTTCAAAAGTTCTCATTTCTTGGAGGAAATCAGATCGCTTACTTCAGGAAACCACAGTCCTTCCACACTGTCCTTTTATAGTGTGCTTTCTCTCTCACCAGAAATCACCAAACCCAGTTAGATATAACGGAAAGAAATCCAAGAACCCCACTGGCCTGAGAGAGGTTGAAGAGTGGTCAGAGAAGACTGTATGGAACAGGCAGAGCTCTATACAAGCATCTATTTTAGAATTTTGTGTAGGTGGAAAGGGGTGAAGGAAGGGGTGATAGAGAAATGAACAATTCATAAAGACTGCTATGGAGTGTTCAAGGAACAGTGAGCACACTTGCTTCACTGGGTCCCAGATCTGTGTTGGAGATAATGAGGTCGGTTGGGGCCAGATAGTAAAGGTTCTTAAATATCAGCCTAAGTGGGTTGGAATCTATCACACAGAAATGAGATCATGGAAACCACATTTCAGGAAGGTTTATCTGATGATGATGTGCAGAAGAGACGTGGAGGTACAGGATGAGTTGTAGAAAACTGGAAAATGGAGAGTATTAATAAGTCCTAGGCCAAACCTCTCCCTTAGCTCCATGTGGTGACTTGATCTCAGAAGGAGAAACCCAACAGAAGAAAAATGAACTGCTTCCCTCATCCAATCTCACGGTCTCCCCAATCCCCAGAGCTAATCCAGAGACATCTGCTAGAACAACACCCCAGGGAGAATCCCAAGTCCAGCTCTGCACTCCTCCCCTCTTATTCACTTACTGAAGACACGTGGCTGGATAAGGAGAAGGCTTTCCTTTTAAGGGAACTGGATTCTCCTTAGCAGATAAGGGAGCTTTAAGATCAGTAAATCCCCACCAGGGACAGGGCCAACGGAATAGATATGAATTACCCTGGATGAAAGGCCTCATTCTACAGAGGCTCCCTGTCAAAGCTACCAATCTTTTTGTGTATTATTCATGCTATTTCAGCCCTGTTGAAGTTTTCTGCCACCTGGCTATCAAGTTTTAGGTCCATAATTTTGCCTAATGCCAGGCCAGACCTGCCATCTCATTCCCAGCATGGCCTACCTAACCTTCTCTCCAGCAAGAGCTGTGCTGACCTCAGCTTGCTTGATCCAAGCTTGTCTCTCCAGCACTGCTGGTCTCCAATAGCCACCATGGCCCTGAGCCACTCTCCCATAGGGACGCTGTCACCTCAGGAAGTCAGAGAAGGACTGCAGCCAGCCAGTCATAAGGTGGTGAGGGTCTGAAACACACCAAGAGCAGTGGAAGGAAGCAGGAAGCCATCAGCTAAAGCACACCTGATTTCTCCTATCGTACACAGTGAGCGGGCTATAGGCCAATTCACTCCAGAAGACGGTACAACATACAGATCATTTCCACGGTGACGGTCAGAAACACCTCAATGAAATTAAATCTCAAAACGCCTTTATTGCAGTGATACTGAGTCCTGAGGCCTAGGCGCTCAGTAGTTATCTACAAAGAGGCAGAGTGAAAGGGAGACTTACTTCTTTCCTTCTCTTTCTTCAAAGTGATTTAAACTGGGTCACTGAAGAAAAACTCAGGACACTGGCTCTCGAGCATTCTTTATGACAAAACCCAGGGTCAATTTCATTTCTTTCCTGTAATACAAATTGGAAATGTTTTTGCCATCATCTGTTTTGTAAAATATTTACATTCTAAACAAAGATGAGAGAAGAAGAAAAAAAAACAGAGAAATGGAATCGTTTATGGAATGCAATACAAGATAACACAGTCATTGAGGAACTCTGTTGTGGTCACAAAATACCACAACATATAAACATCTTTCTATGAGTAAGCCCAGCCCAGAGTCCTCAAAATACAGATGTGTCTGGTGGTGATGATACCTGCGAATATACAACAGAAGGCCTGAGTTTGTTCTTTCATCAAACAGGCATTAAGTATGTCCTATATACCAGGGCCTTATTTAAGAATATCGAGGGAATTTCTTAAAAATATTTTTTTCAATAGTAACAAAACAATCTCTTGTGGTAAGTGCAATAAACACAAAATGCCATAGAAACACAAGAAACAGCACTGAATTCAAAAGTGGAGTCAGGGCGGACTTCCTGGAAGCAGTGACTCCCAGGCTGCGATGCTGAGGATGAGTGGGAAGTGGCGGCGCAGGTCAGCGGACCCTGCAAGGGAAAGCAGCCACAGGTGTGAAAGCACAGTGCTGTGATCGTGCTTGAGACACACAGGGAACTGGAGATAGTCCACCTGACAAGGACACGGAGCTCAAGGAAAGAAGTGGGAAGAGAGAGGACGGAGGACAAAGTAGACAAGGTCGCCACGTTAAGGATTTGAATTTTATCAGGAAGGCAATGCAAAACCATGAAGGGATTTTAGAGGGAACGGACATTATCATATTTGCTCTGAGAACCCCCTCACCTGGCTTCAGAACTGAGGGTAAGCGTGGGGTGGCAGTCCTTACCATAAACTTCCAGAAATTACTGAGAATGTTACTGTTTCGATTTTTCAGTCCAGGGGAGAAGAAAAACAAAACAAAACAAAACTCATTTCTCCTACCCTTCCTCTATTTTGTAAACAATTTCCTACCCAAGATACGGCTATTTTTAATAGCTTTTAGTACAAAACATTGCAGCAGCCACTGGCCAAAAACTTATGTTAAGGATATAATAGGAAAACATGTTTGTGACCTTGCAGGCTTCAGTGTAAATGTCAGAGCCAAGGGGCCAGGAAGGCCCGGCTTGTCCAACAGTTGGGAACGCCCACTGTTTTGGGGCAGAACACTGCAGAAACCTGATTGCTCTTGACAATAGCCCGCAGGGTCCCTAGAAACATGTTTAAGAATAGGCTCCACTTGCTAAACGTTACATCACCTGATCCCGTGACCTTCCCCGTGATGCACTACTATTCACTAGAATGTAATACGGATCACTCCCTTGATTGATTGTGATTACTACTGATTGTTGCCAATAAATACGCAAGGTTGCAGCTGTTCGGGGTGATCACTCGTGGCGATCGTCCCCTGCACCCGCGCTCTCTTTCGCAAGCTAACCTGTCTGTGCCTCGTCCTTCTCCCCAATCTGCGAATCAAGGGTGCTGTGGCTGCAGCACTGCGGGCGGTGCTGCGGCAGAACATTGTCCACAACTTTTTGAAAAGTCCAAATATTGTCCCCTAACATCTAAACTCCCTCAAAATCCTCTAATAAATTATTCAGATAGGATGCTTCTTGACCAAATCCAGGAAGGATTCCTTCCACAGAGCCTATGAAATGCAGCCAAAATGACTAAATTTCTAGTACGTCTGGTGACTCAGTAGTTCTTTTATAGGAGGAAGGCCCGGGTAAAACAAAGCAAGATTTCAGTCTAAATGGAGCTTATGCATTGTCATTACCCAAAAGCATCCCAAATTATTCCCCATGTTAAGACTTTCATAGAAGCATTTCCAGAACATTCCTTGGTCTTACGTTTCAGGCCATATTTGACTACGATTAGTAAAGCACCATTCCCTCCACAGCTCTGATGCAAGACTGGGGTAATGTCTATCAAGTCGCTTCTCACATGGCCCACGCTCCCCCCTCCGCCTCCCGTGGCTCACTGAAGCATCTTCCCTCGGCCCCCAGTGCTCACTCATCTACTCTCAGCACAGCAGCCAGGGGAGCCTCTGAAACCACTGAGCCAAATTATATTCATCCTCTGCTCAAAACCTTCCAATGGCTCCCTCTTTCATCCAGAGAAAAAGCTAAAGTCCTCAATGGCCTATGGCTCCCTACAGACCTGCTCCCTTCCTAACTCCTTCACCTTCATCCCCTATGATGCACCCCCTTGCTCACTCCACTCTAGTGCCACTGGCTGCTATCCCTTCGAAACTCCTGCAACAGTCCTTCCTTAGGACCTTCACCCTGGCTGTTCCCTCTGCCAGGAATGCAGACACACATATGGCTCATTTGCCCCACATTTTCCCATGACTGTCACCGCCTCGGGGGGGGTCTCTCTGGACCACTCTATCTAAAACACAGGCGTGCACCACTCTTGCCCCAAATTCCCAAAACCCCTGACAGTGCTCTATATTTTATAATGTTCATTTATTTATTGTATTTGATGATTATTTGTCTCCTCACAATAGAATATAAAGTCCTTGAGAAGAGAGGTTTTTCTTCTGTGTTTTGGTGTTTAGTTTTGGTGCCTGGAACCATGCCTGGCACCTAATAGGCACTCAATAAATATTCACTGAATGAACATGAGTGCATAGTAGGTGAATTCTTTACTGCCAGCAAGAGTTTTCTGTGTTCAGGTCTTATCCAGAAAGAAAAATTTAAGGCCAGAGAAAGAATGGGTAGGCAAGCTCAGGGATTGTTTTCCAAAACCATGCACCAAGAGCACACGTTGGGGTCCCCATCAGCGACCACACAGCAGATCTCAAGGAAAGCTACCTTTCATTCTTCCTTTCAACCATTCGCTCATTTCTCATGTGTGCATTTTCAGAAATCTTTGAGTGAAAAGACACTTCATTGTTGATAGTTACTCACACGCAACTTGAAAAAATAAGACACATTAACTTCCTCTTGGCCTAGACAGCAGGCTAGGTGGTACAGAGGGTTTTTTGAAGATGAAAAGGTCTGGTTCTGGTGCTCAGGGAAAACCCAGCCTGGGTAGGAAGACCGGAAAGTGATTACATCTGACTAGGGGTGAGCTAATAGCCATCTTCCCAGAAAAGGAACATTCTGTCTCAGTCTTGAGCATGAGAATGGCAAGTGGAATATGAGAGGAGAAAATTTCAGAGGGAAGAGAAAGCATTAAGGCCTAGAGGCATAAAGAGGCAGGAATCTACGCCAAAGTTTTCTTAGCTACCTGTCTATGTTCGTTTCAATGGAGGTAAATGACTTTTGAAAACTATAAAGACATGAACAAATGTAAGGAATATTATAGTTACTTTTATCCTTTGGAAAGTTAATTTGTATAATCTGTGTTTCATTTCAGAGATGTAAAAAATTACGTAGGCTATTAGGGACATTTTCTCTTTGACCATTGAGAAGCTTAGTCCCATTTTTCCAACTATCTCCGTCTCTCTCTACAGTGGTTCTCAATTTTGGTAGGTTCTGGACTCTTCTGAGAATCAACAAAAGTTGTGGACTCTCCAGGATATCGCACATACATACTGTTGGCCAGAGCTCCAGCCAAAGAACAGAATCCATTCAGGAATTATAGTTTTTCTCTCTCACCCAACACAGTATGAGAAGACTCAGTAGAAGGAGGGAAGGAGGTAAAAAGGCAAAGAAAATCAGTGGATAGAAAGTAAACACACCTGTTAACCTATTCATGGGCTCCAGGCTCAAAACTTCCCCATGGAAATAGAGCCCATAAAACACTAAGCCAGGCACAAGAGATAAATGGGTAGCACTCTGCACTGAGCCCCAAAGGAAAACAGAATGTGCCTATGTTCTCACTCAACCTTTCCAACTTACAAACCACCTTGCAAAGGCCAAATCCTAAAACCAGCAGGAGATTTCAAGAGGATACAGTCATGTGACTTGATCTTCAACTTCCTCATCTGCAAAATGGGTATAAAAACAAAATCCTATCCTATCTACGTCCTAGCATTGCTTGAAAATCACAATAGATAGCATATATGGAAAAATTCATATGCTCTCAATGCTTACAAATGATGGCTATTATTACTATGTCTGATTCAATATAGAGACCACCCTTAAGGATCGATAGTGAACTTCTGTAACTCACTGGAAATGAAAAGCTCTACCTACTGAAGTGCTCTAGTCAATTAACAACAAACTGTTTCAATATAAGCCCCCTAAATACCATCTGACTGATCAAGTAGCAGTTCCAATTACAAATATCAAATCCAGGTGAGTCGGCAATGTTGTTGTCATATTGAACAGGTATATAGGGAATGCCAGATGGGCCAGAATATGACTCAAAGGAAACAAGCATGGGAGCTCACTTTCAGCTTTCCTACTAGAAATGCACCATAAACTCAAGATATCTCACCAGAACTCATGCCCTCCCCTTTGCCCAAACATCCCCCTTGCTGCTTTCTGCTGTCATCATTCACAGGGTCCTGTCCCCCTGGCTGGTTTTCACCTCCACCCCCCCTCCTCCGGTGCACATGCTCAGTAAGCAGCAAATCCTATGACCTCAACCCCCGGTTCCGTCCTCTCAACCCAGCGATATTGTTTTTGTCTAGACCACGTTCATTTCTTGGAGAAATGATTGCAGAATCTTCCCTGATGTGAGTTCTTTATACTGGGAGCAGATCCATTAGATCAAGTGTTGTAGCTTGTTGCTCAAATCCACTATAACCTTACCCATTTTTATATTGTATGATCTAGCAATTACAGATAGAATTGTGCTACAAATTTCCCACTCTGATGCTGGATTTGTCAATTTTGCCTTGTAATTATGCCTGTTTTTGCTGTTGAGATATAAGCTGCATTATTAGGTGATTTACAAGTTTAGAGTTGTTGAAGTCTTTTCCTCCTGAATTGATCCCTTTTGTCAAAATGTAGTAATCCTCTTTAGTAGCCCTAACAATGCTTTTTGCCTTAAGGCCCATGTTGCTTGCTATTACTACAGTTAAACTAGCTTTCTTTCATTTAGTATTTAGCTGGTATATCTTTCTGTACCCTTTAATTTCCAATTGTTGTGTCCTTACATTTAGATATGTCCCTTGTAAATTATATACAGCTGGCTTGGTGTTTTATTTTTGCCTTTTGATTGTAAAGAAATTTTTTTAAGATTTATTTATTTATTTGAGAGAGAGGGCAAGTGGGGAGGGGCCGAGGGCGAGAGAGAGAAATCCCAAGCAGACTCCACGCTCAGCTGATCCTGATGCGGGGCTCGATCTCATGACCCTGAGATCATCGCCTGAGCCGAAATCAAGAGTTGGATGCTCAACCAACTGAGCCACCCAGGTGCCCCACCTGTAAAGAACTTTTAATCCATTCTGATAATCTCTGGATAATAAGTGGTTGATTTAATGTAATTATATTTATTGTGCTTACTTCTTGCCATCTCACTGTATGCTCTGTTTTCATCTTTTTTCTACATTATTTTCCTCCTTTCCAGCTTTTTATTGTTTTCATCAAGTTTTATTTCTTCTTTTTCTCTCCTCTACTTGGAAGTTACAAGTTCAGTTTCTATTCTTTTAGTGTTTTAGTATTTTTGAAAAACTGGTCCCTACTTCTGGATACACGAAAATAGGGCAGTTAATGGGGATAACTGGAACGGTATCTAGGCAACGTGTGAGGGCAGATGTGAGGTGGTCCACATGCAGGCCTGGCCACGCTCATCCTGCCTGACACCCCAGCCTCTTTCCCTTTCTCGGAGTGCAGAGACACCATGTGCTAAAGGCAGGGGTGTCCCCAAGCCAAGGAAGGGGGCTTGCTGAGTCATCACCTCAGAGGAAATCACCTTGAAATTTCAGGGTTTATTTGTTACCTCAGCAGAGTCAAAAGTATATTTAAGATCCAAAGATAATCAGTATCTCCAACTTGAGACAATGTTGGAATGATTTATGTCCAGACACTCTCTCCCCACCATTTATGTTATGATTATGCAGTAATTTCAATCCATCCTGAATTTTCTACCCTTCAAATTCACTGCCGTGCTTGTGGCTTATACACATCTACCCACATGCTCACCACTCTTTTTTTTCTCTCTCTCTCTTTTTTCTGAGATGGCAGGAGGGGGAGAGTAAGTGCCTGAGCAGCGGTGGGGCAGATGCAGAGGGGAAGAGAGAGAATCTCAAGCAGACTCCACACTGAGCATGGAGCCTGACGCAGAGCTCAATCTCAAGACCCTGAGATCGTGACCTGAGTGGAAACCAAGGGTCCAACACTCAACTGACTGCCCACCAAAGTGCCCCCACTCACCATTCTTTCTTATACTCCTCACTCCTTCCTTCTGGGTTCCATTTCCTTCTTCCTGGAGTAAATTTATGCCGATGTTTTTGATCAAGAGTTTTGCGGGTGGCAAACTATTCAGTCTTTCTCTACCTCTAAATGTCTTTATTTTGCCCCGTCCCTTGAGATATAGTTTAACTGAGTACAGAGTTGTTGCTAACCATTATTTTCCCTTGGCACTCTGAAAATATCATTCCGTTATATCCTAGCATCTGTTTCTGCTGATGATAAGTCTTCTGTCAGCTTAACAGCTATTCTTTTACAGACGAGCTACAGTTTTTCTCTGGTTGTTTTTAAGATCTGTTTGCCTTTGGTGTTTTGAAACTTCATCAGGATGTTTTGGGGTGGATTTATTTTACTTATTCAGCTCAATAACATTGAATTTCCTAATCTAAAGATATATGTCTTTAGTCAATTTTTCCGAAGTTTCAGTCAACAAATCTTCAAATATCTCCTTCTCCCTTGTTTCTCTTCTTGCACACTGGAACTTCTACTAGAAATACGCTGGACCTTCCAATTCTGTCCTCCGCACCTCTGAACGTCCTCTCAACATAATTCCACCTCTTACTCTTTCTGTATTGTGTCCTTGATAACTTCCTTAGATCAAGCTTCTAGTTCACTAATTCTCTCTTCATCTGATCCTTTCTTTAGCTCTACTGGACTTTATTTATCTTACCTGCTGAGATTTCTATTTTGATAACTATATTCTTTCATTTTAAGAAATTCCATTTGGTTCTTTGTCAAATCCTTATGGACCATTTTGATAGTATTGTTTTCATTATGATCACATGTTTTATGTCTTTTTAACTCTGGCATAGTTGCTGTTTGGTACTTCTAGCACCTGCTATGCGGGGAGTCTGAGCCCACGGCTTGTCTTCTTTGTTCACTCCTCAGAATACACTGTTTCCTAACAGGTTTGAGTCCTAGTTCCACAACTGAATAGGCATGTATCTTGAGTTTCATGAATTACCTAACTAAATTCAGTTTCCTAATCTATAAAATGGAATGAAGGGCTAAAGCACCCGTCCCACAGTAGTGTTGCAAGTAACAAATGAGATAATATGTATAAAGCTCTATGCTCCAAAAACATAACTGGTGGTACTAGTGCTCAGCTCTGGATTTCCCCCAGTACCTGTCACAAGCTCTGCTCGGTAAATGTTTGATGGGATAAAACAAAATGTAGATGAAAAAACTTTAAAACTTAAAAACAAAATTCAGGTGAAAAAAACTGAAACTTCAGTCAGTTACGGTAAATTTTACTCCAAATGCTAGTTCTCCTTTGCTTATAAATGCCTAACTTATAAATATCTCAAACATCCATCCACTCATTCTCTCTCTATGCAAGAACTGCCACCATTGTAAAGATGAGATAAATGGCAATGCATGATACAAAGATCCTGCTCTTACAGAGTTTGCATTCCAGTGGGGAGAAACTGACAATATATAGATCATCTCCCCGATGAGGAAGGAAATAAGGGAGGAGAGAAGAAGGAAGGAGGAGAGGAAATAGATTATGATTAAGGCTTTCAGAGAATCAAACTAAATTGATGCATTTTGGAAAGTCATTGGGTTAATACTTTAGATTGAATGGGCTTACTCTACAATGCCACTGAGCTAAGATCTCAAGAAGAGGGAACCAGCTACTCAAAGACATAAATAAGAACATCCAGCAAACAGGACAATGGACACAAAGGTTCTTAGGGAGCGAGTTCTGTTCTTTCAAAAAGCGTAGAAGCTAGTGTGTCTAGAATGTAGTCGGATTAGGGGACTGATAAGGTCAAGGCCATATCTTGTAGCCCTTTTTGTAAACCAGGGTAAGGAGTCTAGGATTTATCCTACCGGTGCTGGGAAGCCATTGGAGAGTTTGAGCAAGAAAATGCCTTCATCTGAGTTCCATTTCTAAAATCTCACATTGGCTGGTCCATGTCTGAGATGGAGAACTGTTTGAGGAGATGCTCAGCACGTGCATACTTTCTGCCTGATCCCCAACCTGCCCTAAAACTGCTGTTGCCGCCACCAGCATTGACCACGCTAGCATCACCGCATCCGCACGCAAAGCTCTGGTCTCATACCGCCATCTGGTGGCCATCATAGGAACTGTCTGGGCCATCACAGGGTCTAGCCTCTGAAGATAGCTTGATCTTTCCAGAAAATTCCCCAGTCTTCTAATTTCTCAATCTCTCATCAAATTCTTTCCAGTCCCACTTTTAAAAACATCTGTTATTCAATTTAGTTCTTTTTTGTTTTTACAAATAAAATATCAATAGGCTGTCTTATTATTTTTCATTATAAGTAAAACAAAGTCTGAACTAGGTTAATGGATAAGGTTATAATCTTATCGGTGAAATTTATTATCAGTTACAATAGGTTTCATGGAAAATCTGAGTATCAAGTTATCCTCCACCTTACAAATCACTAACAAACACTTCCAGAACACAACTATGGTCTAAGTATGATAATTTGTGATGTTACTTTACTCAAGAGATTGGGAAGTCAACCTCCTGTATATATTTGTAGTTCAGAATGTGGTCCTAGATGTGTAATCATAACATCTGGAACAGCTGGTATGTGCTGAAAGAAGTTCACCATTTTTTTTCTTTCCTTAAGAAAGTAGCAATTTGAAAGATGAAGTTTTGTTTCAAATGGGAAAGCTATTTATAACTGGCAGTTGGCAATTGTTGAAGCTTGCTCAGCCCATATATATATATATATATATATATATATATATATATATATATATATATGAAACAACTGCCTTTTTCAGCAGTATAATGGTCAAATCTGAAATCTGAAAACTCTCAACTTTTTCTTGGCTAATACAAAGCAGCTCTTCTTATATTAATTTAAAAATATGACACCAGGGCCACCAATCCCCTTTGAGAGATTTTCCACTTGCAGTAATGTGGCTAATTGCAATGATATAAGGAGCCCTACTTTGCTATACTGATATTTTCTTATCCATCAAATCAAAAGATCTTAAAAGCAATGCTTACTCGCTCAACTTTATTCAGGAAACTTTGACACATTATAGCAAGTCTGTTAAACATTCATTTCGCTGGGCATAAAGATCTCCTGCTGCTTTGCTAGGCGGAGTTGAGGCCCTGAATTTTTACCCCAGACATAATTAGATTGACTCTTACTTTGGGGATACTTTTGGGTCCTTCTACATCAAAGTCAGATCTGGATAAGAAGTTGCAAAAATTCCTCTTTCCGGGAAAATTAATTAAAGTGTGATTTCAGTAGCTGTTAGTGTACTATAATGAGACAGGCCTGCTGAAAACCACTGCGCTTCTGGTAATGATCTTCTTTCCCCCAGCCCGGCCTTATTGCTATATTATCCCAAAGTACCTCCTCTCATGGGCATACTCTATACAAAATGAGTTAGGGGTCTTAGCCCTCTTCTTAGCAGAGACTTGTCGCAGAATCTTTCACCACCATCGGCAGCAATTAGCACTAATTGGTACCCTGAGCAGCAGTCGAACGGAAAGTTCAGTGATGGAGTGAGCAGGCAGAACGAATTACCCTTTCGCCTCTGGAAGTGAACTTATTGGTTCTGTGTGGAGCTGCTCTCTTCCTGCTACCTCTGCCGGGCCTGGGAGGTGGATTAAGGAGGAATTTATTCTCTAAGGCTGTCAAACAAGAGTATTGGGGAAGGTCAGTTCACTGAGTGGGCAAAACAAAGCTGCTGAGTTATGACCACTGAACAGCCATAAATAGGGCTCCCCTCTCTACCCCATGTTACCTCACCCCTTCCTATCTCTCCCTCTTGCTTTCAGTTTCTTCCTATAATATTATAAATCCAATCAAAGCAAGTGCTCTGTCAGCATTTTCCTCTCCCTTGCCACAGAGTCCACAGTGTTTATGCTCATTACTGTGCACCCAGGTCACTCGGTGGCTGGGAAGAGATGTTGTCATTTGCCTTAGCTTTGCTTCTCTATATATTCGTCCTACCTACTTCATGAGAGATGAGGGGGATGAGGTGAAAATAAGTAAAATAAGGCCAGTGCAAAACTTTCTCTTCATAGAATATTAATTCTACTAAGTGTCATTGTGTTTGTTCGAATCTCTTTACCAGAGCTACTTGAAGTCAGTGGTTTGAGAAATCCTTGAGAGAACTGACAGGGAACAATTAATAATCTTTTCCTTTGCTACAAGTAGCCACCACATGACTTGGCATCACTTACAAGACAACAGAAGGCAAAGAAATGTTGGCGTTCTGCCACCTTATAAAACTTGCTCCTCCCGTTCAGTTAACTCAGATGCCAGCACTACTCTGAAGGCTGAGCAGACAGGAATATAGAAAAGGGAGTGAGCATTTGATTAACAAAATCACCACAAGTAAACGAGAATATCAGCATATAAGTCAATGCCCTTCTGTCTTCCTAAGAAGGAATCTGAAATTCAACAGAAACTATGCACTTCCCACTTCTGCATTACCTAGAAAATACTTCTTATCTGACTTTCTAAGTGTTCACGTGGAGAAAAGAACCAAGAAATGGTTGACCTAGAAATAATTCAGCCCTGCAGAGATGCCTGACCCAGACGTTAGCCAAACCCAAGAGGAACTTATCAGGATCATTTATAACTAGATCAGTATGTCAGCCCTCCACTCACTCAAGTGTTTGTTGGAATTGAAAGATTAGCCCAAAACTGAAACTCTGCCAGAAGAAGCTCATAAGGAGACAAATGTGTTCCACTTGGTCTTCAGTTCCCTTCCTAGAAACAATCCAAAATGAAGTTAATCGGGTACCTGGTCTGGACATCTATTCTCAAAGGCTGGCAAAACACCAGACAATAGAAGTGTTCAATACTGTCTGTGATATGAAAGAATGGATACATAACTGGATGGTCACTTAAAAATCTAGTAAAGGAGTAAATTTTATGGTAACTAATTGACTTCATTCCATTCAGCCAAACTGATGCTCTTGGCCAAAGTCCAGAATTAAAGTGTCTGGAGCAAAATGAAAAATATGTAACACTAGCTAGAGAGGTGACATGCTCTAATTATTATTAATGTTATTATTTTGTTTATCCACAAACATTTATTAACACTTACGAAATGGCAGACCCTGTGCTAGGCACTCGAGCAGTGATGAAAAGCATCAACTCTGACTCAGTTTAGCATTCAGTCCATTTGAGAGAGTACAGATGGAAACCAATAATGACAAAGCAAGTGGTGTAGCTACCCTTGGCTGCACCAGCAGATAGAGAGAGGCGCTACCAGCTCTGGGGAGTTGACACAGGAGGGACATTTGAGCTGGGGCTTTAGAGAAGGACAGGAAACCAAGATGGGAAAGGGAACAGTGTTCTGGGCTGAGATCAGGGAGAAGAGCAAGGAATGGACTGTGAGAGATCATGGTGACCCTGGGAAGAGCAAGCAGTTGGGTGTCAGATCCATGAGGGAAAGGGAACAGGGTAGCAAAGAAAGGAGGCAGGAGAGGAGGAAGGAGAGGGAAAGGAACATGGTGGAGACTAAGAAAGCATGCATGGGGAAGTCTGACAGGGGCCCTTGTGCTACCTGGAAACAAGTCTGGACTGTAAGCAGCAGGTGCACGAAAGAGCTAGGTAGGGAAGTGACCTGACCATATCAGCTCGAGGACAGTTCACCCAGTGTGATCAGTGTTCCTTTTGCTCCCCGTTCACTCCCTGTGTGTCCTTCTGGATGCTCTGAATAAATAAACGTTTGCAGAGAGATGGTGTAAGATTCTGGGATTTTTTTTTTTTCAAGATTTACTTATTTATTTTAGAGAGAGTGAGCATGCGTGAGTAGGGGTGAGGGGCAGAGGGAGAGGGAGAGAGAATCTCCAGGCGACTCCCTGCTGAGCATAGAGCCTGACTTAGGACTCAATCTCAGGACCTGAGATCATGACTTGAACTGAAATCAAGAGTCAGACACTCAACTGACTGAGCCACCCAGGTGCCCCTGTAAGATTCTGTTCTTTAAAAACAACACAGTGGAGGAAAACATAAAGTCAGGGAGACTGCTGGCTATTTAAAGGGCAATATTTAGGAGGTAAAATTGATAAGCCTTGATGATTAAACGCCCCACAAGAGAGAAGATGGACTACAAGATAATCCTGAGGTTTCTAGAGAGACAATGGGGTAGTTGAAGAAATGCTTACCAGAAGAAGACCAGAACCTCTATTTTTAACTCCAAAAAAGAGGCACTTGGCCCTCAAAATAGTCTCAAAATTTCCATCACTATGTTGAACAACTGTATGTTTAAAGGCATGAGCAAATGGCATGTTTCCTATCAGTGCCAGAAAACAGCAAAGAATACTTTAACCCAGATGAGCCTCATACAGATCAAGGGAAGTATTATCTTAAAATATTACAGTTTAGGAAAGGCATTTTGTGCTTTAGGTACCTATGGTTTATAAGAAAGCAAATACAGGGGCGCCTGGGTGGCACAGTGGTTAAGCGTCTGCCTTCGGCTCAGGGCGTGATCCCGGTGTTACGGGATCGAGCCCCACATCAGGCTCCTCCGCTATGAGCCTGCTTCTTCCTCTCCCACTCCCCCTGCTTGTGTTCCCTCTCTCGCTGACTGTCTCTATCTCTGTCGAATAAATAAATAAAATCTTTAAAAAAAAAAAAAAAAGAAAGCAAATACGACATTTGGAGTTAAGGACAAAAATGCGTTTCGGTGATAAAACCCTGTGTTTGTTCACTCCTAACCTCCTGATTTTATTTTATTTTTTTTTTAAAGATTTTATTTATTTATTTGACAGAGATAGAGACAGCCAGCGAGAGAGGGAACACAAGCAGGGGGAGTGGGAGAGGAAGAAGCAGGCTCATAGCAGAGGAGCCTGATGTGGGGCTCGATCCCGGAACGCCGGGATCACGCCCTGAGCCGAAGGCAGACGCTTAACCGCTGTGCCACCCAGGCGCCCCCTAACCTCCTGATTTTAAATGCAATCTCAAATTTATCTCACGTGAGGAGAGTGTGCATTAGTTTTCCTATTACAGTTGGAGCTCAGAAAGCCGTGCCACCGCCCAAGGTCCGGAAACAATGAACAAAGGATGGAGAGGTGAACCACGTTTGATGTGCATATGAGACAGACTACGGAGGCAGCAGGTCTGGGCCCCGCAGTGAGCCCCTCCCTCAGCTTTGCAGAAGTTTGCCTGCTCTGCCTCCCCTCCCCGACCTTCAGGGATCCAAGCCTGTCCATTATTCATTTTGCCTTTGGCACCCAGAGCACACAGTATCAAATACTCGGACAGATGGATGGACACAGCTATGCGGATAGTCTCCTCCCTGTTGCAAAATGTACCTGAAAATCACATTTTCCCAAGCTTCCCCTCAGGCATTTTAAATACTCAAAACCAGGTAAATTTTCCACTGACTCTGAAGTTAACAAGTCCTCCACTATGCAGGAGTTTTACTCCATTCCAAACGGAAAAGGTATTTTTTTTTTAAGTTATAAGCCACTTAAGTGTGGTGTTGCACAATAAGTTATTTCATTTGGTTTTTAATCTTTATCAAAACTACGCAGTAAAATTATTACTACTTCCTAGCTGGTTCCAGCAAAGGTTTTATGGTCTGTTCTTACTCTTTCTTTTCTTCAATCCCAGGAAATTAAGGATAAAATGCGTGTTAACGAAGTTCATGTTACAAATGTACACACGGGGAGTCAGAAAACATTTGAATAAGGTCCTGAAAGTCGTTGTAATTCATCCATGCTGCTCTCATGCAAAATCATATATCCTTGTCCTGTTTTCTAAATATATAGTTTACTGAAGAATGCATATGTGTGGGTAAATCCCTGTTTGCCAAGAAAATCTTCATTTTTACTTTTGTTGACTTACATTTGTAATTCAAAGACACTGAACTACTGAACTGTTCTACCTGTACTCTCAGTGAAGAGCGTAATTTTGCTGATATCATGTCTTGGTAACACCTATCAGGACAGATGATCAAATCAGCTATTCATAATCTACTCTCCCTCCGCAAAACCATGTTCCTTTTTCTCTGCAGTTTACTCTCTGAAACACACCAAAGATGATCTGAAGCATGAGCGAATTTTAATCCCATAGGACTGGTGCCTGACATTTGTATTTTCGCCTTCATTTTCAAGAAGAGCTTTTCCGATGAGCTCTCTTACACAGGCTTTGAAGAAAACAGAAACGAGAGGTACCACACTGAGCAGCCCGCAGAGAGCCTCTCTAACAGAGGACTGTGGATGCCGTCTTCCGACTCAGTGCTGCCTGGACAGGATTTGTTAGTGGCGAACAATTTACTCTTCCTGAGCCCTGCATGAAACATTTTAAGGACCTAACTCCCGAGACAACAGATGACCTGCCGTTGAATCACAGCTACCTGGTTGTGCTGCTGCTAGTCTATTAAAATTCCAAATCAGCTTATTACTGTCTTCATGTATTTCTTCAGTGAATAAAAACAAGAATTCTCACAGAACTGTCTTTTTAAGTCAATAGCAAAGCTGGAAACTATCAAAATGATAAGGCCCAAAAGCCTGGAGAATTCATTTTAAGTCGCTATCAAAGGAAAGGAAAATAAAAAATGTGGAGGTCACCCGACATAGCAACAACCTCTCTCCTAATAAAAGAGAAAATGTCATGCGTGCAGACACTGACCAAGGCAAAGGAGAAAAGTTATGTCTATTAAAGATTTTTCACCCGAGTGGCCATTTTCATTTGATCCTGAGCATTGTGAGAAAATTAAGTAGATTTGAGGCATCACACTTGTACGTACCCATTTCCATGAGAGACTTGAAATAGTTTAAAACAAGATGTGGTAGATGATCTATCAAGACAAATAATTTCTCTAGAAGGAACTGAAGTTAGAAAATAAAAGTTTCTCCCCAACGACGTCATGGGGACCTATGCTCTGCTTGGAAGCTACATTGTCAATAGAAATAGAACTACGAGAGGTATCTGCAACAACGGGACATGGACCGCAGACCCCTGGGAACCCTGGCGAGGGCTTGCGGGACTTCTACGGAAGTCTCAGGGAACTCAGAAACCTCTCCCGGTTTTTCAAGACCAAGCAAGCTTTCTCGAGCCATACAAAGCATAGAGCCATAATAAGACCAATATTCTTCTGCTAACCCTGGAGATTAGAGAATACCAATTTGTTCTTAATCTTTTAAAGTGAGAAGCAGAAGTATTTTTTTACACCAATATTATGGTTCATGTCTGTTCCATAGTAAAATATAAACAGCCCTAGAAAATTTAACTCAAATGAAAAATTGACATGAATATGCCAACTCGAGTGGTCAGTATGCCTGTCTTTGGCTCTATGCTATTTTGAAATGATGAATCTGTGTTAAATGTTATGTAGGATTTATTTTTAGAAGGAAAGTTCCAAAGCAGATTTATGACTGTGACTTGAGCTTCCTGAAGAAAACAAATAGTTTTAAGAAAATATTGAATGTGGCTTTCAAATTCCCTGAATGTATCTAGATAGGAAAAATGCCTCATGTCAAATATAAAGATATATCCCTTCTTGACCCTTCAGTTGGGAGCCAAGTTCAGGGAGGTACTTGAAATTTCCCAGCTCCTCCAGGACAATGACCACTCCCTCTCACCTATTACTCAACTCCTGCATGGATTTGGATATGTCATCAGTTACCCAAAGGGAAACATTGGACCCTGATTTTGCAAAGCAAGTGATTCTTTGAGTATATAGAGGGTAGGAATTTCCACAGGAAATCCCAGGTATGATACTCTCTTGGGTGGACCCAGGCACGAACACCAGTGCATTCCAAGACTGTTATTTCCTACAGACCAAAGTCAAATTCCTAGAAGCAAGAGTTCTTCATCCCTACCGTATCTGTGAATTTCAGCCACTGCCTGTATGCCATTGGTAAAATATTAAGTATGTCTGGAGAAGTGCTCTCTGTCTTGGTCAGGCCACCTCTGCAGCTCTGCCTCAGGTTTTGGCCACCACAATTTAAAAGGAGGTATTGAGTGACTGGAGTATGCCCAAGGGGTATACTCAAAATTCTCAAAGTAATGTCCAATGACAAATGATTGAAAAAGGACTAGAGATGTTTACCCTGAAAAAGACAGACTGTCTTATACTCTTCTTATTACAATTTTGTAGAATAGGCTTGTTTTGTTTGGGAAAGGCTTACTTTTTTTGTTGGATATGAGAGGCAAGCAGATTTGAGCTCCATATAAGGAAGTACTTTCTTATAATTAGAATATACTGCCTTGTCAGGGATCAGGGTCTCCTTCCTGAAAAAATTTCCATCCACCATCTGCTAGCAATACTTTAGAAGATGATTTTGCACTAAATAAGAGGTCATACTCATAACCTCCAAGTAGCTTGAAATTCCAAGTTTCTAATAGTTTATATACTTGGTTAGTTCATAATATACTCACAAAAAAATTTTTTAGCATGAGAATTCTGAATCATTTCTGGAATCAAGAGTTTCTTCTAAAGCAACTCAATAAGCCAAAAACACTTGATTTGATGTCAGTAGGTATGATTCCCATTACCTTACAGATGGGGTAGGAGATAAAGCTGTGAAAGCGTGGGTTTCAATATTTGACTTAAGTTCAAATCCCTATTCCACCATTTGTAGACTACTGTGACCTAAGCAAGTCTCTTAAGCTCACTACACTTTAATTTCCTCATCTGTAAAATAGGATAATACTATTTAGCCATAAGATTGTTATAAGGATTAAATGGGATAATGAATATAAAGAGCTTAGCAAAGTCTCTGGCTCAAGGAAACGCAATATAAGGCAGCTGTTATGATTAGACAACTCGAATGCCCCTCAATACCCCTGTGCCCGAGAGCGGCACTGTTTGGAGATTTTCCACCGCATGCACCCTAGACCTCCACATATAGAAGAAGGTGGATGGGGGAGGGAGAGGACAAAAATGTGTCCATCACCCATTTATAAATAAGTATATCTTAACATACATGTCTTCTAACTATTTATTTTGAGATAATTATGGATTCACAGGCAATTGTAAGAAATAATACAGACACATCTCATGTACTCTGTACACATTACGTGCCCTTTTATGTAATGTTATTTTTTATATAAAGTTAGGTATTGTTGTGAGGTTTTTTTCTCCACTGACTCAGAGTAGAAATAATAAATGTTGTTGAAAGCCTGGAGAACCTGGGAGAGCTCCCACCCTTGGGACCTGTGCAGTCACTTTCGATTCTTCCTCTTAGCTTGACACATCTCACTCCCTGCTGAGGCTTCCTTTCTATGTAACACCTGTCCACAGTTTTGTGAAACGCAGAACCCCTGTTCTGGGCGACTGAACTTGGGATCTTAGAAAATGGTGGTGGTGTGGCTCATTGAGCAAAGGATGTAGTTTGTGTTTAACATGGCAATATTCCAATTTCTATTGATTAGATCAATTAATAGTCCAGTGCTGAGGTGAGGTAGTTTGTTTTCGTTCATCCAAAAACAATTAATTAGTCTGTATTGACTGAGCTCCAGGGGAAATGTATCTTAGGTATGTCTGGGGTTGGTTTCAATACGGTTAGAGGCTTTCACGTGGAAAATTCTCTATTTAGCAATTACATGCAATGAGAAAACTTGAAATTCATAAGTGATTCAGTAACTCAAAAACCATGAAGAGCACGGTAAGAGCCAAAGAGGGACAATCTGGGCATGATTAGTCAATACACCAAACCAACAGTTCCCCCCAAATGGCCAATCAACAGAATCTCATGGGAGGTTTTTTAAAAATACAGATTTCTACACCATAACGCACCCATCCCAACCCCTGAGGGCTCTTATCGAGTGGGCTGAGGCAGGGCCAGGGAAACGTTTCTCTAAAGCTTCACGGGGATTCTGACTGACAGCCAGGGTTGAGCACTACTGCTCTGAGCAGGCATCTTGCCACATGATGAGTGTGCGCTCATATTAGAAAAAGAGAAAATACACTTCTTTCCACCCCCACTTTCAGAATTTTCTGATTGCTCTTCAGTTATTTTTTACAATGGTGATGATGAATTTCACTTTTTCAAGTTACTTCATGTCCATCATCTAGTTGGAGGTATTTGTATGCCAATTTCATAGAAGAATAGGACTCTAATTCATCACAAATTTGAAAAAAAGAAAAAATACTATACCCTACTACCAGAATAATTCACTTGTGGTTAAAAAAAAAAAAAAAATCTGGCCAGTGCCAACATCTACCTTATCCAGCAGGAGGTGGTGGTAATGGTAGATTTGTGACCAAAGGGGTACTTAGCCAGGTACACTTTTTGTTTTTTTTTTTAAGATTTTATTTATTTATTTGAGCTAGAGAGCAAGAGAGAGTGGGGGGAGGCACAGAGGGAAAAGCAGACTCCCCGCTGAGCAGGGAGCCTGATGCAGGGCTCAGGCTCAATTCCAGGACCCCGGGATCATGACCTGAGCCAAAGGCAGACGCTGAACCAACTGAGCCACCCAGGTGCCCTGGCCATGTACACTCCCACAATGACGAGATCAAGAACTCTTCTTGGCTGAGCTTCCCCTACCCCCACCCTTGCCCTGACAAACTCCTTAGCACCACCACAGATCCTGCCCCAAATGCTATCACTATTTATGTACACTGGAACTTTCCCTGTAAAGACAATTTAAGGGTTGGGAGTCAAATCTCTCATATAGGAACATCAACATATTGTTTAATTAAAAGCCCATCTGAATATGGAGTTATTACATGCTGTAGCAATAAAACTAAATATTGTCACTGTTCTTTAATAGCTTACAAGCATTTTATATTCAGAGTCCCCAAGCTAGAATTTCAAGAAATATCCCTTTAATCTTTGACTGTGAAATAATCTCTATGCCATTGTTCTCATTCCCTCTTTACTTCAGTCTATTTATAGCTATGCTTAAAGTATTCAACTCAAAATGGACATAAATGGTGCATAAACATAAAAGAACATTAAGTTCAAGCAAAAAAGGTTAGTCTGTAATTTGCAATGTTGAATAAAGGTGTCCTCCCAACAACTTAGAAAGGATGGAGCCTACAGGCATTTCCCTAGGGGGTTTGTGGAAGGTTTCATGGGGAAGAGAAGAGAGTTCATTCCAGGAAGAGGGTGCATTTTAAGATATGAATCATCAGATACAGAAAATGAATTGAATAGAGGATACATAGAACAGTTAGATGGAGGCATCTCCCTTATACACCAAAAGGCCTAGTCTCAAATGAAGAACTCCAAATGATGGAATATAAGGTATGACAACAGTGGTTCTCAAAGTGGGGTCCCCAGACCACGAGCATCAGCATCACCTAAGAACCTATTAGAAATGCAAGTTACAAGGAGGGAGGGCCTGGGTGTCTCAATTGGTTAAGGGTCTGACTCATGATTTCAGCTCAGGTCATGAGCTCAGGGTCATAAGATCGAGCCTTGCATTGGGCTTCACGTTCAACGGGGAGTCTGCTTGAGATGCTCTCCCTCTGTCCATTCCCCCACCCTTTCCCCACCCCCTCTCTCTTAAATAAATCTTCTTACAAAATAAAAGAAAGAAAGAAATGCAAGTTATTGGGCCCCACTCCAGGTCCACTGAAGCAGAAACTCTGAGTCCTGCTAGTTGGGTCTGATAAGCTCACCAGGAGATGCTGATGCATGCTCAGGTTTGAGAACCAATACATTTTCAGAAATTAAAATCTGGCAAGTCTGGCCAGATATTTTCTCTCCTCAGGCTGCAAGAGTCAAAACCTGTCCTCCCACTGCGGTCCAGTCTCTTTCAGCTACCCCTCCCCGTTCTCTTACTCTTCTCCTACGCCCTCTACTCCCCCCCCCACACACACACAAGTGCACAAACACACACACGCAGCCAGGAGAACACCTGCACAGCATTCGAAGACTGCAAACCAGCCCTTACTTTCCTTTTCTTGGAGAGTTTATTTCCTAACTGTGCACAGTGCTGAGGCGAAGGGTGGAATTTAAACAATCCCTAATTAAGGAGGACGGTACCACATATTTATCACATTATACTGTTGTGTATTTACCCCTTGCCGCTCTTGATGCATTTGCATATAATCTTTCATAATTCAATTCACTTGTTTAAATCATTTCTTTTATTTTCACTTCTTTATTCAGAAGGGAATGTTCATTTTACAGAGTACTGGGGCCTCCCAGTGGCAATCTTAGGTAATTTCAGACACGGATTTTATTCTGGAAGCTTTGGAGGAATGGCATTCAAATCCTTAACTTTTCACCTACTTGTTAGAATAAGATGGAATCAAAGATGGATTTTTGTCTGAGGTAGATTATATCTACACCCGAGCTGAATGTCCTCAGATGATGGCCTCAACTTCTTGCATCGATCAGACTCCTCGTTCAGTCCCTTGCCTATTAGAGATGTCCATCAACAGGCATCAGTTCGTACTGGTCAGTGTAAACATCAACCAGGAACACAGCCAACAGAAGGACTACCAGAGACAAAAGTATCCTGCAATTCATCTTCCTCACTCATTTGAGGTCTGCTCCCTAGAGCTTCTGTTTCGAACGTCCTGCCTTTGAAGCTGTGACTGCCCAGGAAGCCACCTCCCACCAGAAGTTTCAGATACATCGTTTTCCCTCCTCTGGGCCCTGAAACATTCCGTGGCTACCCTGGCTCACATCACCCGTCAGTGGCAATGGGCACGGCCCTCTGAGCTTCACCCTCACATGACTGCCTCTGGGAGCGTGCCCTTGCCTCTGGCATCATGGAAGCACACACTGAACCATAGCAGCTTACGTCCTGCCACCTGTCCAGGCCTCCAGCCAGGGTTTGAGGCTTAGTCAGCGTTATCAACCTCCCAGAAATGAGGTGCCTGTCATCGGATGAACCTCGGGCCATTTCCACTGAGACAAGCACTTTGCCGTGGAGATGCTGGTAAACTTCCAGTCTCCCAGTCAGAGTGCCTTTGTCCTCTCTTTGGTTTCAAAAGGCCCCACTGCCTGAGTCAAGACTGCCCTCACCTTGAAAGATTGCTGAGAGGTGGTTTCTGGGAACTGGTGTGCTCGCATCACCCCAGGGCTTAGCTCTGTGCTGATGCAGTGAGCGTCACCACCTAGTAACAGGCCTGTAAACATCAGCATCACGGACAGACAGATCGGGTGATGTTTTAAAGTTCAGCCCCACCCCCTTGGCCTCTCCTGCTGAAAAGTCACCGGAGGGCATCCTACACTTCCTTCCCTTCATTCGGTCTGTGCCAGCTTTCAAGAAAAAGAACAGCTCTTGCTTCTCCCTCCAAGCCACCTTTTATACAAGAGGGTCTTTTCTGACCCCCAAACTGGCTGTTTGAAAATCACTACATACCTTCAGTTAATGTAATACTTGGTTCAATATTCCTTGAAAAGAAAAAATTAAGTATTTGCTGGATATATATATATATATATATATATATATATATATATATATACATACATTTATAAAATCATACTCTTCTTGATATATTGTGAAAGGGAGTTCATCTTGGTAGAGTTCCACTAAAGCTAATTTGTGCTCAGGAGGCAAAAAAAAGACAATATTCAGTACATTGGATTGCTCTGAATTAGCTAGAATAAAATTCAAATTTGGGATTTTCTTGCAGGGCTTGGAGTGGAAAGGGGGCACAAAGCAGTACCCTGAAAAGAGCACAAGTTTCGTGCTACAGGAACACAGGTATAACCTTGGAGAAGCTGCTAACCCCCACTGAGACTCAGTTTCTTCATATGTAAATTGGGCTAATAGCTCTAGGGTATTAAACGTATTCAGTAAGATGCCATATGTAAAATATCTAAAACAGAGCCAGAAACATAAATGGAGTTATCTCAGCAAGGGGCAAGAGAAGCTATGATTTTTCCAGTGAGTATTTCAAAGAGGCACTGTTGGCTGTCTCTAAGGCTTCCCATGTGATGCTCCTTCTGCCCAGAATGTGTCCCCTCTTCCTTCTCTCCATCTCCTTTGTCCAACTATTCAGTTTTCTTCTCCAGGAAGCCCTTGCTGACTCCCTGGTTGTGGATTAGGTCCTCTCCTGTCAGGATGGTCCGTTGCCCACTCCATGCACTGATTTCTCCGTCTGCCCATTCACACCTAACCTCAGGTCTCCAGGAGGAATGGCCCATCTACCTTATTTACCGTGTGTCTACAGCCCCTGCTTGGCATATTGTGGGCTTTCAATAAATACTGAATTGATGAGTGAATGAATGACAGCCATCAGATGCCTTCCTAGAGAAGAATAAAATCCAAAGAAAGTAAAAGTAGTTGCATTAGCTATTTTGCCTTCTTATAATTGCCTTTAACCTTCTTTCAAAAATACAGAATCTGTTCCCAACCCACAGTAGCAGTTTGTCCTCTCCTCCCCAAGAATGCTGTCCATTCTTATTATATGCATTATTATAATAATTGTATAATTAGGGGCACCTGGGTGGCTCAGTCGGTTAAGCATCTGACTCTTGGTTTTGGCTCAGGTCATGGTCTCATGGTTTGTGGGATAGAGCCCCTAGCTGGGCTCCACATTCAGTGAGAAGTCTTCTTGAGATTCTCTCCCTCTGCCCCTCCCCCGACTTGCATGTACTCTCTCTCTAAAACAAATAAATCTTTAAAAAATAATAATTGTATTATAAATAATTATAATCTTAATATAATTATTCCTCAATTCCTCTTTTTAATACATGATTATGAAATGTGTTTATCATGTTTGATATCCTTCTAATTCTTAAATCTTTTTAATACATGATTATGAAATGTGTTTATCATGTTTGATATCCTTCTAATTCTTAAATCTTTTTAATACATGATTATGAAATGTATTTATCATGTTTGATATCCTTCTAATTCTTAAATCGACTACCTTAAATTGACTACCACAGAGATCCTAAGGAAGGAGGAAATCCTTGGTTAGAAAAGTGTTAATAATTTACTAGATGCAAAGTGTACTTTTACCTCTGAACACCAGGTGGGTAGAAAACATTACTCATGTTTTTTAATCTAAGAATTTCTTACATTTTTATGGCCTGTTCTTTGGGCTTATTTATGATGGTTTGTGACAAAGAGACAACCTTTGCTATCATGATTTATACTCTTCCAACAAGGGAAACACAGAAAAAGATAAGAAACCCAAATTAAATCATGGCACTAGATAAGAAAACCCAAATGAAATCATGACACTAAAAAAAAAAAAAAAAAAAAAAAAAAATCCAGTGAAGGTAAGGGGCTCATAATTTAAAATTAAAACAAAGAAGAGTATATATTAACAGATTGTGGACAATGAAAATATGAAAATTCTCAAACCCTAAACTACAAAATGTAGCATTTACCAAATAAGTACTTTTCAGAAGCCTTGTGTCCTATATTTGTGGCATTACGAAATTACGTCTGGCTATTAAAACATTTTTTAAGGGACTGTTTTAATTTTATTTGGCTGTGCTTTTGTTTGGAAAACTGAACAATATTTTTTGGTATGGTAAAGTGTTAGTGCTTGACAGCAGATATCCCATGTTCTTCTATTTTTTTCTATTAGTGCCATTTATCACAAATCTGACCTGGACATCTGTTTTCAATTTAATGATGCTTTTAAATTCCTGGATGTTCGAGTGCCATTCTAAAACATGATTGGATTTCAGAGCAAGACAACTGCCTTAGAATCAAGGAAACTAGGAGAATTGAGAAGAAAAAAATCCTGCCTCTGAGCTGTGCCAATAAAAGCACTGTTCAAGACAGAGGCCAAAGGTTAGTTGGGGAGAATAGACAGCCAGTGGTGTACGCCCAGCAGTCTAAGTACTACAGCTATACACAATCTGAGTACACACCAGTGTCAGCCTGGGCACCCTTCAGAGAGGAATTAATAGGAACTAATTGATACTAACTAAGGCCACCGAGGACACAACTGCCCCACTAATATGGCCACATAAGAATACAGAACACCTTGTCTGATTTTGTGTGGGACTTGGAAGCAGAGCAGACATTGAAACTGGGCATGCAGGTAAATATACTAGACTGAATTTCACATCACAAACTCAAAAATACCAAAACCTGGATGTGGAAATCATTTGTGAACTATTTCCAGGCTTTATAAAGAAGCCCTAAAGATTTAGATACACATACTCACAAATGTCTATGGTTTTTACATTTACTTTGCCCCGATCCCCTACACTTTGTGAAATTCTTTATCTGTTCCAGGCCCAAATTTGTTTCTTATCGCCTTATATTTCAGTGGAGAAAGAAATACATATTTGGCAATTTTTTCCCTCTACATGCAGACTTCATTGAAAACTAAGTTAAAATGGAGTCGAAAGAGGAGGCAGGCACTGTATATTAATTTTCTTCCAAGCTTATCAACAAGTATCCTTAAGTAGATCAGATACTTTTATTTCCAGAACCCAAGGTTCCCAGTTTGCCTTCAAAATTAGTACATGTATATCTTTTCTTGTATGAAAATCCTACCCAGTGGACATGTTTTACTTCCAAGGGATATTCGGAAATGATTTATCTGCCTGTATACCAACGGCACTGTTTAAAACAAGGGGGAGGGTCGCCTGGGTGGCGCAGTCCTTAAGTGTCTGCCTTCGGCTCAGGGCATGATCCTGGCGTTATGGGATCGAGCCCCACATCAGGCTCCTCCGCTATGAGCCTGCTTCTTCCTCTCCCACTCCCCCTGCTAGTGTTCTCTCGCTGGCTGTCTCTCTCTGTCAAATAAATAAAATCTTTAAAAAAATAAATAAATAAATAAATAAAATAAAACAAGGGGGAGTTGGTCTCTGTCTCTAAAGACCCAGCATTTACAGAGAACACCATGCTCCTGGAACCCAAAGATTCAAAAAATAAAAGAATATTCTATTATGTTTCCTCTGTTTTTTTTTCCACAACAATGAATTTATATTATTGGTTCCAAATCTGTTAGGAAGTTACCCAATGTCACAATTCTTTACCCAAAAAAGAAACAGAATGTAAATATGGAATAAGAACCAATTTTTGAAAAATTCTGGTTGACAAAAATTGGCACAAATGAAATAGGATATATTAGTAAATTCTAAGATAGAAGATTTTAGTACAGTATTGAGTTTCCTAGAAGTGATTGATACAATCTGGGGCACAACAACTTGTGTGGTTACATGTGTGTAACATGGACATTTTAAGCTGCAGAGTATCACTAGCAAGTTGGTACATCTACTGTGAAACAAAAACTATTCTGTGATAACCTCTATTAAAACCTTGACAATAGGTGTATTGATTCTATTAGAAATCTGCAAAGTTACTGCAAGAATTGGACCATGTTCTCAGTAGCATAGTTTAACTTATCGAAAAAAGAACACACACACACACACACACCACACACACAACACACACACACACACACACACACACACACACACACACACACAGAAAGAGAAAAAAGTGGAGTAAAGGCAAAATTCACAGTAATCTCTCTTGGACTAAAGTTAGCAAATCAACTAGCCAGAAAACAAACTTTTAGGGTAGAAAAAGCCTGCTCAAATTACATCTTTTGAAATTAAATTATTATGAAATTGAATCTAGACAAGTGTGGAGAACCTACAGCAGAAAGATAAAAGTAGATGCGCACACAGTGTGTGGGGGTGGGTGTTAAAATCTGCAAGTGAACGCTATAAACAGAATAAAACAATGGCTGTAGAAACACTTGTGTTTGACAGATTGACACCTAGAGAAAGAGGAACCATATGGCTGGTTTGGTCCTAACACAGTCTTTGAAAAGAAGGACACTTTATCTATTCTACAATAGCTTAGTAGTGATATTCAAGCATCTAGCAGAGGAGCCATTGTATTCACTTGTTACCCCTACGACACTCCCAGAAGCCCCTGAGTCAGTGGTAAGGAAATTTAGAACTCTACTGACCAGTTCAAAAACCACTGTGTTAGTAAATTCAAATCTTTCAAAAGTCAACAGATTTTAATATAACTTGTGGGTGAGGGGCAGAACCTCAGAAAAAAAGTCTCAAACACACACCTCTGATCTTAATGTCGGCCAGCCTCTGGGCTCCATCTTTGTCCTAATTCTGCGTTCCTCTTGCTCCCCAAATGAGCTTTTACAAACCATCTCTAAACTGATGACTAACTTGACATCCAGGAGCTGGGATCAAACACTAATTCAGAGTCAGCCTTGACTCCTCAATATGGCGGGAAGGTCTGCTGGCTCTAGCTTCCAAATGTAGAAACGACCACTTCTCACCACCTCAGTGCTCATTCCCTGCTGCAGGCTCCTCCTCGCCCACCTGGACAGCTGCCACGACCTCCTAACTGGTCCCTTTGCCCCTTCATAGTATTTTCAAAACAGCAGCCAGAGTGGTCCTCACACAGAGTGATACTGTTTCACTAGACTCCAAATCCTATCCAGTGATTCTCCCCTTCACTAGAGAAAAAGCCAAAGTTCTTTCAATGGCCTTAGAGGCAGTGGTGCACACTGAGATGTGCTGCCCAGATCCCCTGGATCTTGGCTGCCGCAAGATGGCCCTCAGCTGAAGAGTCACCTCATGCAAGGTCACAGAGCCTTCCCCGGGCAGCCCACATCCAGGGACAGAGTGAAACGAGGTCATCAAGGCCCAGGAGGCTTAACCCAACACAGGAGCGCTCGGAAAGGCCACTCTCAGTTCAGGACCCCTTGTGGCTGGGCTTGCACTGCAGCTCGACCTCTGCCTCTGTCCCCCTCCTCCCAGAGTCTGCTTCCGAAGAAGCCAGATTGCAACGAAGATCGGACATGACCTGGCCCCCTTTGACCTCCCTGAGTTACCAGTGTCCCCTGCTCGCCCTGCTCCAAAGCACACTGGCCTTCAGTGTTTCTGCTAGACGACTGGCATGCTCCTGGAGCACGGCTGCGCCTTTTGCTTGGAACACAGTTCCCTAGATACACGTACTGCTTCTTCCCTCACCTCCTTCCTGCTTTGCTTAAATGTCACCTTCAAATGAGCCTGCCCTGACCACCCCATTAAGGCCAGAAACAAGAGGAAAAACATAAGAAAGGACAATTCTCACCTCTCCTAATGTATTTGCTTACCTTTCTGGGTACACCCCATTTTGAAGAGATGACTTCACTCGTTTACAAAAGAGCTTGAGAATTGCTGCTTTAAATGCATAAAAGTAGTGCAGTGGTAAGAACACAGGCCCCAGGCTCAGACAAGCCCTTTGCACTATGTGCCTGAGGCAAGTGACCACCCTCTCAGCCCCAACAACACTGGTTGCGAAACAGGGATAGTGATATTCCCTCAACTTCTTAGAAAGCTCATAGGATCACATGACTTTATGTAGTGATGGGCTATGAAAACTGGAAGAGACCCCGTAAATGCTGGAGTCACTGGGAGACAGCCCTACGGGCCGCTGTACAACCACAGACCCACTGGGAGTACATCTGCATCCTCCTCACACATCAGGACCCTAGAAAGTCATTTCGTCAGTTCTGCTGGACCCTGAGTGGCTGGGAACTTCCAGCAAAGCACAGGGCTGGGCTTAGGAGAATAGGCACCACCCCAGGGGCATTGTGACAGCCTAAGGAACATTGCAAGAGTAGACACCCACCAACAGAGCCCAAACTACTGGGACACAATCCTTATTTTTTACTCTCCTTGCACTGACTTTAATTACTTCAGTCTTTGTTCTAATCTCTAAGGTCCATGTGAGGGAAATCACATAGGATTTCAAATATCTAGGTCTAAATATATGCATCACAAAAGCTTTAAACTGTAAAACCAGTCCTACATCTGGTTATTTGAGATTAGAGGCCTAAATTTTTTCATGTGTATTTTCAACCCAAAGTTTTTATATTTATCTCTGTTTCTGTGATACAACATAACTGTACTTGGCTTAAAAATAAAACAATAACTCCTCCAAAATCTCAACTGTGTTTACGTTTGCTTCCATTCATTTTTCATTTACTAGAGTGAAACGTCCTTGCCCATAACCTCAAATCCACAAGCATGATTGATTTCAGAGGCTGCGCTCGAGGCCTACCCCACCAAGCAGAGACAACAGACCACCTATAAGCTACCGCTAATGAAAACCACAAAATATAATCTCACATTTACCATCACATTATGCATCTGCCTTTTCAGATTTACTTGCAGATCCCATTATAAGTTATTTACTTATTCCTAAAGAGAGAATCAGAGAAGCTTATGTTTAAAACAATAAGAATGCTCATTTTAGAGATATTATTAAAAAGTATCCTATAGTTATACATTAAAATAATAGTACCATTTATTAAAATGATAATAATAATAAATGGTGCTACAGAGGGATAAGGAAAGCAGACCTTGTCCTAACCAATGACCACACAGTATGACTGGGCCACCCTCCAGACCCAGGTGCTGTATCTGGGAAACTCCCTGTCTGCAGTGAGGCAAGTTCATGGGGGGGCGGGGGGTGGAGGCAGGGGGAGGGTTGAGAAACTTGGGAAAGTCAGTGCTACATCAGATCATCCTGGATCTTCTTTAAAGGAACACTTTACTAGAAACATCCTTTGCTTTCGAAGCCCTCCTTTGAGGGTATCACGCACTCCTCCGACTTTTCTTCATAGCTTTATACAACTTAATATTCAAGCTAGGGAAACTGGAAATCTCCTCCAGGTCAAACAACTCCTTAAATCTATCTACAAATTTATTTTCTTTCTCCAACCTGAATTTCATGACCCAGAGGATGATGGTAGTTTCTTTGCACAGATGGTCAAAGGTAATGAGGAGTTCTTCCAGGAAAGGGTGGGCGTAGACAACGTCAGCTGCCAGGATGTAGTCAAAATTGTTGGAAGACCTGGGGAAGTTCTCATCTAAAGCTATGCCCCAGGAGAGTTCTTTAACCTGAGGCAAATGCTTACATTTTGTTTTGGTATTTCGAGAAATATTATATTGCAGGTTTCCAAGTAATTCAGGTAAATCTGTGGCAGTCACGTGTGCACCTATGAAACAAAGAACAGTAGGAAAAGTAACCCTCGAGGGAGAAGGTAAAGCAATCAGGTTTCAAGCCAACATGCATTTGCAATTCTGCACAATTGCTAACCCCAAGGAAAGACTGGTCGGTACACACAGGAGGGAAATCCCTTCAAAACAGATGCTTAGGCAGCTTTAGGCCTCCTCTTAAAAAAAATTTAGATTCCCATGGCACTTTTTAACTCCCTTGCATTTTTCTGTTCTCCTGGGTTTTTTTGTTTGTTTTACTATTGTTGCTGTGGCTATTTGCTATTTATCTACTACATGCTAGGAGAAAAATAAGCTAGAGAAAGAGAAAAAGCAAAATATTTGGAACCTTCAGTGGAACAATCACAAGTCACTGTTGAAAGGCGCACCTGCTCTTCACTAAAAGAATTCTGAGCCCAAGTCATGTGAGGCCAAATGAGTGTATACCACGTCAGGCATCCCGTTGTTGAGCAGGAGGTGCCCGGGTGTGGAAAGAGGGCTTTTCAACAGAATTACATTGGAAGCGTCATGATATCCACATCTATGCCCATATCAGCTTGACCGCCTTACAAATATGAATCTTCCCATCAAAAAATGTTTAAAACCTAGCTACAACATGCACATAGTGTTCCTACAGACAAAGACCATAGATGCAGGACAGAATACTCAGATGAAGAAGATATGAACAATCTCGAGGTAAAAGTGAAGAGTAGAAGGAAGAAATTGGAAAAGGCAAAATTGTAGAAACCAATAATCAATAAAATTTGGTCCTTAAAGTAAACTGTGAGCTGTGGCAGAGCCTGAAAATAATGTGTAAATGAATCTAGGATTGGCCAATTCCATGTCATCGGACAAGAACAGACCGGGGTAAGAAACAGGAAAGCAGAACTGGGAGAGAAGTCTAGTGCAGCCCAGACAAAAACCCATTCCTTAGTCATGATGACAAGTTTCTCTTGCCATTGGGATTGTATTTTTTGGGGAATATTAAAGTGGGAGGGCAATATGCATATCATTGGCAGAATCACAGAAATATGTTGGCACATTCTAGTGTGGGTGGGTCTACCATTTTCAACAAATCCTCTTAAAATCCCAAGATAAGGAAGATCCCCCCTGTCCACAATGAATATAAACTATCTGACTATTAACATCTTTGTGTCTAGAGAGGTAAACACCACCAGTCTTAGAACACTAACTAAACAGAGCCTCCATCTTTCATTATTTGTGTCAAGTTATACAAGCAGTCTAAAAGGATCAATTTTTTTTAGTGAAACAAATGACTTCCCAAAGCACAAATGTGTTTCCGATCAGGAAGCCTTCAGGTATAAATCCAGTAGTGCCAATGACTACCCTTATTAAATGGAATGGTGATTTTAGAAAGCAATATCAGGAAGGAGCAATTTTTTAAAAAAATATTTGGGGAGGACATCAAGGGCCCTGTATTTCCTCAGTGTTTAGAAAGTTGTAAATTGCTAAATCTTCAATTCCTCTCAAGATTTTAGAGTGGCAGGTGTGCACTTCTACAGATCAAGGAAATCAAGACAGATGGGTAGCACACATCAGAGAAGGCAGCTAAACTAAGGCGATGAAACAGGTAACAACAACGGAGACCGAAAGGAAGCAGGCTCAGGCATGCGTAGAGACTGTCACACATGTCATGAGAAAAGGAAATGCTGGTGAGAAAAGAAAGGGGTCCCCAAAGAAGAATGGAGATGAGCTGAGAAATGGAGATGAGCTGGGATCAAGTCCTGTATCAGGCTCCCTGCTCAGCGGGCAGCCTGCTTCTCCTCTCCTTCTGCCTGTGCTCCCCCTGCTTGTGCTCTCTCTCTCTCTGTCAAACAAATATATGAAATATATAATATCTTTTTTAAAACAAATATATAAAATATATAAAATCTTTTTTAAAAAAATGAAATGAAATAAATTTTTTAAATAAAGAAAAGAAATAAAAGGGAAAATACCTAAAAGTAGAAGCAGACATGATTGATAATACTCCTTCTCTCTTCTAACAGGTGCTTTTTCATGAAAGCATAGGACTTCAAAACCTACAAGGAATGTACAGCTACCTGGGAATGTTGAAATATGGCTAATATCTAAATAAAGACCACCAGATTCAGCAGTGGATTCTGCCTGGGCCTCGTGTCCCACACGCCTCCTCCAGCAGCCAGGAGGCCTGAGCGCACCTCCCAATTAGAATACACTTGTGACGTGGTGCTCCATGAGCAAATTAATACAATTTGATGGAAAATTCTGAAACAAACCAGCAAGGTGACTTTAAAATTGGTAGTGTTTCTTGATGAAGCCCATTCAAACAATCAAGAGTTAAAAATAGGCCTAGGTCAGAGTAAACTGGATAGTAAAAGCAGCTAATGACATCTGATCATTAAATTCTCTGACCCTGTTCAATCAAAAATGCCTACTTATGGGCACCTGGGTGGCCCAGTCGTTAAGCATCTGCCTTCGGCTCAGGTCATGATCCCAGGATCCTGGGATCGAGCCCCGAGTCAGGCTCCCTGCTCAGCGGGAAGCCTGCTTCTTCCTCTCCCACTCCCCCTGCTTGTGTTCCCTCTCTCGCTGTGTCTCTGTCAAATAAATAAAACCTTTAAAAAAAAAAATGCCTACTTACCCAGTAAACTTGCCACGATGGAGACTAGCCCTGTTCCAGCTCCGATTTCAATCACATTTTTGTCAGCCATATTATAGTGCTTTACATTTGTTTCCAGAAAATAGCATAGAACAAGGGCCTATGAAAGTTTTAAAAAAAGAAAAAAGAAGTGGTTGGCAAGTAATAACAGAAAATAAAATTAAGGTCTATTAGATAAATATATATACTAATGCTATAACATGTGTACACATGTGAATATAGGTGTGACTATGTACACGTCACTACAGAAAGTTATCAACAGAAATACATCCTCCAACAGGTTCAACATTTAGACTAGAAAAAGTCCTTGGGGATTGTTGGGGAGATAAGAGAACTGAAATTATGGAACTCAGTTGCTTGGGTATGATGATCTTTAAAGAAAGCAACTTCTAATGATATAGTCATTTTAAAGAAGTATGTGGGATTGGGGGAGACAGTGGAGGGAAGGTGGGGGTCTGCACCCTTCATGGACAACTGATAAAGGATTGGTGACCTTGCAGAACATTCTGCATGTTGAGACTGATAGATTTCGTTATGATTACGTAACACAAATGGAGCCAGTTGAACAGGAAATAAAAATGTTTGCTATTCTAAACTTCCATAGTCACAAAACACTGAAGGTGTAAACAGCATTCTCTATTAACCCTACAAGTGAAAAATAGAATTAACTGGTGGGAAGCATTTTCCCAATTTTGTGATTTCTTAGTTTTAGTGTTGTTTGAAGTCACAAAATAGAACTATGGAACCTATTTTTTCCTTCCAAATAGTACACAATAAGGAACAAAACTGGCTGAAAAACCATTGAAATGCGGCAAATTTTGTGTGAAATTATACCGATGGCCAAACAACAGCACCATAACAATCCATGGCTTCAGTAATCCGAATTTCATGACCGACAAAATGAAATCCCTCCCAGGAGGTGGTGGTTATTAGACTTGGAACAAAACATCTTGCCATGATCTCTGCCACCACCTTGTCATCATCTCTCTTCCCTGAAACGAAAGGAAAAAGTCAACGGTTGTGGTTGTGCTAGTAAGAACCAGGAAAAAGAGGGGCGCCTGGGTGGCTCAGTGGTTAAGCATCTGCCTTCGGCTCAGGGCGTGATCCTGGCGTTATGGGATTGAGCCCCACATTGGGCTCCTCCGCTGAGAGCCTGCTTCTTCCTCTCCCACTCCCCCTGCTTGTGTTCCCTCTCTCACTGGCTGTCTCTATCTCTGTCAAATGAATAAATAAAATCTTAAAAAAAAAAAAAAAAAAAGAACCAGGAAAAAGAGCCTGATGGAAATGTAGTATTTCTACTTATTCTAAGTTACTTTTGAATATTTATTGACTTTAAGTTCAGTGTAAGAGTTAACTATTTTAAAATAACTCAGAAGCTAACATTTCATACATCCACAGCTTTATTCATTTATGCAAATCCACATGAAACAAATAATAACTGATATAATTTTTAAAAAGCAATATATTTCAAGGGCTACCAATCTATTCATCTAGAACAAGAGAAAGATTGGTGATGGAACATAAGATCTTGACTATTCGTATTGGCCATATAGTGTAATTCCAGCGATGTCAACAACGTATAGTAGTATATCCTTTATGACCTGCCTTTACCCAGGCAAAAGATATTTAATACCATCCAACAATATACCTTTGTATTATTTTATTATTACTTATTTATATATTACTACTTTGGGACAACTCAGGGCATCTTAACATCCGCGACATTGGATAAAGTTCATGAGCAACATTATCAATTACTGAGCACATAGTTAACACGTCAGACCATGTTAAATATATTGTAGATGATATTTCATGTAATTTTGTTTTATTTCATGTATTTTTTGCAACAATTTTGTGAGGTAGGCATTATTATTTGTGCTTTTGCAGGTAACAAAACTAAGATTCAGACAGCCTTATTAACGTGACCAAACTCGTGCAACTTGTAAATGAAGGAGCCAAAATATGAGTTCTTTTTTTTTGACTGTTCCAAAGCCCCCTCCCTCTCTACTCCTAAAAAGCTAGAATGTAATTTTAAAATACTAGTTGTCTCTAAGAATTTACAAATTAGTTATGCAGCAAGACACACATCTTTCTCTAAGTCTCTATTTCCTCCTTTGTAAAATGTGAAAGATAGAAGAACCTCTACCAAAGAGGGCTGAGAGATTGAAACATGATGCTGTATGTAAAGTGCTTAGCACCTTGGCTATTACACGGAACTCAATAAATCATTATCATTATTATAACTTATTATAACTTGGTCATGAAAATAATAATATAACAAGATCACCATATAAACAAAAATATTGAATTGTGAGGTACCAGATTGAAAATTCTATACTTACTCATAGAAGCAGAGAGTAGAATGGTGGTTGCCAGGGGCAGGGGTGGGGGAAATGGGGAGATATTGGTCAAAGGGTGCAAAGTTTCATTCATGCAAGATTAATAAGTTCTGGAGATCCAATGCATAGCATGGTGACTATAGTTAATAATAATGTATACTTGAAATTTGCTAAGAGAGTAGATCTTAAGTGTTCTCATCACAAAAACAAGAAAACAGTAACTATGTGAAGTGATGGTTACGTCAATTAGCTTGAATGCAGAGTTCACTTCTATATATCTATACATCTATTGATATATATCAAAACATAATTCACACATCTTAAATATACACAATTCTTACTAGTTGATTATGCCTCAATAATTCTCACTAGTCGCTTATGCCTCTAGAATAAAAGAAAATTCTAGAGTTAAATAAGGAAGGGGGAATGCATTGTGGTGAAGGTCACTAAGGAATGGCTTCAGGAAGGAAATATGGCTTAAGTTTAGCCTTTGATCTATGATTTGCATTAATAGAGAAGCTATGTATTTCTTAAACCAATCCTTAAAACCCACCGACTTTTCAAGTCTTGTTTCTGTTCTCTGAGTCTGGCTAGAATCCTGCTGGCCACTTCGCCCACCCCAGCACTAAATTCAGGCCTAGTTCTCTTCAGCATAGTTCTTAATGCTTTAAAGGGGAAGTAGGGAAGGAGAGGGAAGGGAAGGGAAAGGGAGGTGGGAGCGGCAAGGGGGGAGGGGAGAGGAGGAGAGGGGAGAGGGGGGAGGAAGGAAGGAACATATAGACAGATATACATACAACAGTGGAGTCTTGCCTGATGGGAGTGCATCATGACCTGATGGGGATGATTAACTCACACCTCAGTCCTGAGATCCCAAAATAAGCAAGTAAATAAACAAATAACAAATACAAGTATTTCCAAGAAATTTGGGAGCGATACAAAAAGTTCTCATTCTGGTCTTCATAGAAGATAAGCTCCTCCTAGAAAACCTATTTCCCAAATCTCAAAAATTAAAAATTTCCACAATTTCCAACATTGCAATTATTCACAGTTTTAAAACAGATGCACCACTCGAAAATAAAATGCCACGGAATCCTAGAATGTCAAGATGGACAACACTTGAGATAGCCTTCTAGTCTACCCTTCCATCTCATGCTCAGGTTGGATATAAACTACGTATCCAGCTTGTTCAGCCTCTTTGAATATTTCCAATGAGGGTAAATATGTTATTCCACAAGGTACATTTAGAAAATATGATTATTGAAAATTCTTCTCAATACTAAGCCAAAGTCTGATACCACTAATTTTTTTGTCTATTACTCCTAAAAGTAAGCTCCAAGGAGAGCAAACTTTTATTTTTCAAACATGTTCCAAAATTTTAGGGAAGAGGAAAATAGGCACACACACAAAAAAATGTGTTTGTGTGTGTGTGTGTGTATCTCCAGTGCCAGTCTTAAAAATTCTGGACTCGAGAGTATGTGAAAGCCTCAAGAGACTTTCAAACTTCTCCACTGCACTGAGGCAAGAATAAGTAGAAGTGACAGTCTTGAGTCCCGAAGTCCTAAGAGATGTTATTTCCAACTCTGTCCTAGGAGCTCCGATAACATCATTCTCCAATATTCAGGGAGCAGAATGGCTAGATGGAGGTAGATCAAGTTTGACATTGTTGAAAATTTCCCTCAGAGGCCACAGTCCCAGGGGGGGACTTCCTGTCGACATGATTTCCTGTCCTAAATTCTGTGATCCTTTGATAGAGTCCTTCTAAGGATCCACTCAGAACCAGGAACTCCTCAAAATAACTCTAACTTAACTTCATGCCACAGGAAGGGCCCAGTCTACACCCATTCCACCACCAGCACAAACATTGATCCCTGGCAGAGATACAGGAAAACAGAGATGAAAAATCAATATTCTTCAGCAAGAGCCACTTCTTCAAATCCATTTCACAGTACATCTTCAACTGTGGCGTGCATTCACATGCAAGAAGAGCTCTAAGAACCAAGTAATATTGGTAATATGTTCCACTGGAACTTGAACTTTCATTTCATTATATTCACAGGCCTTGCTAAGACGGGGTGGGGGAGGTGGGCAGCATTTGCTGTGGAAGTTCTTTAGGGAAAAGCAGAAAACAGTAATTGCTTCCTTGACCTTTCGCTGAATGTGCCCTCTTGGGCCTCCTTGCACACTCTTTGTAAGTGGAGCACTTTTTGACAAGTCACCCAAGGAATCAGGGATTAATAGATGTCAGAGTACACTAAATCCCAGGAGCATCTCCTAAAGCTCTAATCTTTGATATAAAAACTTTGCCAGTGAATATTTACTGCTACAATCTGACGTCTCTGCCTTTGCAGTTTCTTTTAAAGGTTAGTGGACCAGATTAGTGCTATGGTCCTAACAATAGTATAATAACAAATGATTCCTGGTTTTTTACTGTCTTTCTAAATAAATAAAACCGGCCATTTTTTTAAAATGGCCACATCTTTAACTTTATAAGGAAGTGAGATTTAAAAACATATATGTGAACATATTATTATAATAAAAAATTACTTATACCTCCCAAAATAAAGGATCTTCAAAGAGATTTAATGAAACAACAATAGCCAGTGTTAACTGCATATACACTTAAAGGAGCACAACTCTATCCATCCATTTGTGGTCACTCAAAATTAATTATACACCTAGGATGACTATGTATCACACAGAAAATACTGTCAGGTGGAATAAAATTGAACTGATAATGTTTTATATTAATATTCTCTTTTGCATTTAAATACTATATAAACACTACAGGCATTTCTTAAGAAGTCAGTCCCAAAAAAGTTAGTATAATTTATAACAGGAATCCAAAATTACCAAACTTGGCTGCTTAAAATAATTTGTCTGGATGTAATATGTAGGATTTTAAAAGCAAATACACACGTGTGGCTATTTCTACCTTAAAACTCTGACTGCTGTTTTTCAGCATTAACTTTGATTTAAAGATTTTGAGGTAACAACTTTAAAAGTAGTTATTTAACAATTTTAACAGTAGTCATTTATTTAAATCAAAAGACATGTTTAATGTTAAGTTTTAGCAATATCACCACCTTGATGACAAGAGCCTCTGTGAACTGAAATCTAGTGGAAAGAGGGGCACTATATATCCTTCCATGAGCCTTGTAATAAAAAGCAGAAATCTATCCCCCAAATAATATTCAAAGAATATGTTCCTTAAAATACATGCTTAGTTATTTATTGAATATGGGACTGAATCTTGAGAAGATTAATGAATGAGTAGATATTCTTTGGCCTTCAGTTAAGATTTGAAGAACAATTTCCTCCAAAAATTAATGGCATTAACATACAATGGAATTCTAATTTACATTTCTGAAGACTATTTTTTCCACACATATTCTCTCCTTGTTACCTAGCACTTAGGCCCTGAGTCAAGTAACTAAAACTGAGTAATGTTACGCAAAATGTTGAATCTTGAATTTCCTCTACAAAAAGCAGAAAGCTGATACCTGTATCTTTAGATAAAAGCTACCTACTACAATCTTAGAGTATTATTTTATTAACGAGTTTAAAATTAAAACACAAATATCAAAACAAACTGTAAATAAAACATAATCAAGACAATATTACAATGATGTTGCTATTTTCAGCTTATCTTATTTTAATGTTCTTTGATACAAAAAAGACTTAACACCATTTTCCTGCTATTAAGTCTTTGCTGATAGTGAATAAAATCTACCAGGTGCTCTTCTTCTCCCGAGAATTAACAATTTCAAGTATGAAGTGAAAATTAGCAGGATTCTGCTGCATTATGATGATGCTTTTCTTAGAAGAAAAACCTAACAGTGAATTCACTTCAGAGGCTAGATTGCAGCAAGCCTTCAAAAACAGAAGCACTGTCTATATTCTTCTCTTTTATACTTTTAAGGTCAATAACAACAATAATAAATGGAAGGGTCAGATCACAGAAATATACTAAAAAAACAATGTCTTTAATAGCTATGACAGGTGAATTTAAGCTTCTATTTGAGGGCTGTCATGAAAACCTGTCAGCAAAATTTAACGTAAAATCCCCTCTACTAAGTGAAAGAGACTTGTCATTCAACTGAATCTTCTATTCAAAGATGAATGTCATGTGCTTCTTAGAAATAGCTAGAGATTTAAAAAGAAAAATGTTAAAGATATTTTCCGATTAGTAAATGGTCACAGGCTAACCGGAAAGATAGAATTCTGAATGCCTCAGCAATGTCAAGGTCCTGGGCCTAATGTTAAAACAAATTCCTGAAAGAGTTCACAAATATTTTTTGTCTGGAGGTCTGCTTAGTTTCAAGAATATACAGAGGCTGTCTCTTTGATCAAGTGGATCAAACGATGCTACATTTACAGAAGAAAGACAATTCACCTTTTATCGGGCTGCTCAGGATGCAGGTGGGAAAGAAAAAAACAAAATTAGTTGTACTCAAAGTCTGCTGCTGGGATTGTTGTGGGGACAGACGCCTAAACAATAGTGAATGAAGTATGATAAGGGCGATAAAAGAAGTATTTCTAAAGTGCTTTGGGAAGCACCACTGGTTGGTGAATCGGGAGAAGCATTCTCAAGGAGGAGACATTTGAGCACGTGGAGGGAAGAGGAAGCCTGCCAGGCCGAGAAGGGAGACGAACCGCCTACCACTATGGGAGACAGGCCCAGGGAGTGGTCAAAAGACCCGTGGAGCCCGTGTACAAGGTACCTGTTGGGGTGTTGTAGAAAATAAGCTTAAGGAAGCAGGTTGGGATTGCACTTGTGGGAACAAATAGAACAAATGTGGACCTTTGTTCTCTAAGGTGGGGAGCTGGGGCAGGAACTGACATGAGCAGATTTGTCATTGAGGCACTCACCTCTGGCAGCAGCAGCTGAAGGCCACGTTAGAAGCTCTTGGAAGACTATTGCGATAATCCAGGCACAAGATGCCAGAGCTGAACTAAGGCAGCAGCACTGGGTCTAGGAGCTAAGCATGAATTCCTGAACCTCTGAAGTAGGGGTAGACCTTCCCTCCAGGGCAACAATTGACATGCAAACCTGACACTCAGACTTGTGTTCTGAAAACATGTGAGGCAGACTGATATATTTAAGAGTGATTTTCATTCAATACGTGGAAAATGTATTAGTGTTAGCAGATAGTTGTTCAGGTTACTTTTTAAACACGTACCATGTGTTGATGAATGATTGTCACATTAGTAATTATATGTGCTGTAGTCCTTCAACCACTACGTTAAAATTACTGCCTCAAACCATAGTTTGATACATCCCTTAAACAGAAATAGAATTACTCAGATAAACTGGCTTCTTCATAACCCAACTCTGTGAAGATTTATAAAGATGCTTGTGAAAGGTTTTCACCTGATATCCCTAAATAATACATTATACTCAGTTCTGAGAAGAGCCAACAACTGGAGACCAGAAACACAAGATCATTACCAATGAGCAAATTGCAAGTTCAGCCAGCAGGCCTCAGTTATAGCTAATTCATTCATTCAGTCATTTTATTCAGTACCTGAGCACTATGAATATAAAGATAGAGCAACATTTAAGTGTTAAAATTGAGAGTTAACTAGTTAACTCAAAACTTGAAAGAGAAAGCTCCACATCTTGGAGAGCTCAGAAAAGAATGACCTCAGTCCTGATGATGATGAGTCTGCGAGACAAATGAAAGGACAAGACGCAGCGTGCAAAGAAAACAGCACGTGCAAAAGCCCACCGGCAAAAAGATTCTTGACCAGTTTTCCAGTTTGGGGAACTCAGAACTAAAATGTAGGATGAGTGGGGGGGTTGTAGCATGAGATAAAATACTTAAGTCACGCTAAGAAGTTTTGATTTCATCCTATTGGAAATAATGAGGCACCAAAGAATTTTAGGAAGGAGGTGAATGTGACAGGATTTGAATTTTTGAAAAGATCATGCAGCTATAGAGAAAACTATAGAGAGAGACGTAGAGGGGATAAAGTGTGCTAGCCCACAGTAGGGGCAGCCAGGTAGGTAGAAGGTACTTACAACAGTCACAAGAAGAAATAATAAAGACCTGAATCAAGGTAAGTGGTGCTGCCAGAGGGCATGAGGAGTCAGGAAATGTGAGTTGGTAAAATTGGTGGGATGGAATGATGAATGGGATGAGGAAGAGGGACTAGGAGGCTTCTAGATTTCTGGGCAGCCAGGGAAATGAAGTTGCCATAAACTGAGACAGAAAATATAGGTTGGGCAGGGGTGTAAATCTGCAAAGGGAAATTATTTTCTTAACGTGCATTACTCTGTGGTATGACACACTGGCCACAGAGGTGTGGCGTTCAGATTAAGGGAGGGTGCCGCGGGGAGCACAGCTGCCCAACAGCTCCAGCTCTGTCCCTTTGGCTCCTCGGAGGCCATGCCTCCCCTGGAGCTGCCCGTTAGCGCCACTTCCTTCCTGTTCCACAGACAACACACATCTAGTGGGCGACTCGGTCCCTCTCCTCTCGCACGTGTCAGACCTGCACCGTGATCTGATGGCTCTACCCGCCCACTTCTGTCCCTTCTTTCTTTATAGTCCACAAACATTTCCCCCAGTAAATCTCCTGCACATTTAATCCCATTTGGGCATCTGCTTCTGGAGGGCTCTGAACGGACACAAAGTAGAAGGCCATCAAGCAAGCGGTTAGAGGGGCAGACTTGGGAGTCATGCACAGAAATCACTGAGCCTTGGGTTAGGATGAACCTGCCCCAAGGCCACAGACCCTGTGGAGCTATTCTGTAACACATCGCTGTGTGTGTTAACAGCTGGAGAGTAGCTGTCGGCAAGAGGTAGGCAACACAAGATATTGGGAATAGTTAATGTGGATAAGGTTTTAGATAGCTTAGACTCTTAATGCAGCATTAGAAACTATACACAGAGGACTATTTGGTATGTACCGTGGTCCTAACTTTAATCTGTATATAACTTAGTGACATCCTATAATTCTTGGACCCTCAGGCCTGCGCTGAAATAGAACTGGGCTAAAGGTTTGCTCCATCTTTTTCAAGCATGAGATACTAAGTATGAGAGTTAGCACAGGTAAAGTCAGTATCCTTCAGCACCAAAGAACTGAGTGTTCCTTGGGTTAGTGGAAGTCTTTCCAACAAAAAGCCACCTGACTCTGCCCCAACAGCACACACTTAATCTGCCTGTGAACATATTTTTAAAGCTTTAATTGGCTATCTAGATGATTATGGGGTGTGTTTTCTCATGTTATAAAATATTTTAATACTAGTTCTGTCTCAACCTTACCTTGAACTTCTCGCATTTCCTTTGTAACTTGCCAAATTATCGTATGCACAGTTGAAACCAAGCATTGTTACTAATGCTAATGATAATGATGAAATTTTATTCACAAACTGCACAGAAATTGCATCTTCATTCAAATCATCTAAACGGCTGGATTCTCTAAGTGATTACAACTTTAAATGTTTAGGTTTGCAAAAATCACTAGAGTAAAACCATTGTGTGGAAGCCATGTAAGCTGCCAACACTGGGCACACTCCCAGCTCTCTTGGCCTAAAGATATGCTCACCTAGGTAGAGGCCACCTGGTATGCCTAAAAAAGGAAAGAAAAAAAAAAAAGAAAGAAAGAAAAAAAAAACAGGACCACATTTCTTAGAAAACATCCATGTGTACATAAAGGAGAGAGAAGAAGGAAGCCAAGATAATTAAATTTGTACGACAAATGTTCTACAAAAACATAGTACTAGCTCTTCAGGTCTACATCAATAGTGTCTGTCTGCACTTTTTATTTCAAGACAATGGGGATAGTTACATTACATAATCCATGCAAAGTCACTCTTGATATTTAAAATGATGTAAAAATGGAAGGTCAGTTTCAAATAACTACAATTATAGCAGAATTCAAACTTAAATTCTCCTTATACTGAAAGGTCAAATCACATTATATATTTGTCTCCATTAATAGATCAGAGGAACCATAAACACAGGCTAAAAAATCTTTTTATACTCTAAAATCATCTTTCATGCAGGCATTCATAAAAACTTGTAGCCTTACACAAAACTATTTTTATCTTTCTTCCTATCCAAAAAGAAATATCTTAGAAATCACAATCATGTATGTAGTGTATAGCACTTGGGAAAAAAATTCATTCTTCTTTTTCATACCAAAAAAAAATTCTAACTACTTAGGAAGTCTATATATTTAATTTGTCTCTCAAAATTTTCTCTAACATATCATCAGGACCATAGGTATCGCAGTAGACATTATGCATTATTATAGATATTTTCAGGTTAGCAAACACGAGCCAAGATACAATATGCAATTGGTAAATCCTAGCTCTCTTTAAGACATTAGGGAACACTGAGAAGGTAAGCATTTAAATTCTATTAGTTGTTTGTCTAGAATGGGTCAAATTATATAAAGAAACATAAAACAATTTACCTTTTTCAGCTCCTGGATCAATTAAGCGATGAACTAATGGATGGCTATATATTGATGTTTTCTTGATCATTTCTTGAAAATTAGACAAATAATACATGATCAAATGGTAATAATTAATTCAAAAGTGTGTTAAGTGTTTTTATATTTACCTTATAAAGCTTAAGTAACATCAAACATAGCATAGAAAATTCTATTAAAATTTTGCATATTAATAAATCACGATTTAAGATAGACCCCCAAAACACAATCTATACAGTATAAATCAAAATTTGGACAAAGGCTTCAGAGTCAGAAGTTTTAAAAGCTACTGGAAGAAGAAAAGACATTACTTCACTAGAGACTACCTCAGCTATCACCAAGAAAGTCACCATCTTTATATTGACTGGTCAGATAGCAATCTTCACATTTAAGAGGTGATTAAAACATTGGGAGAAAATGAATTTCATTCAGTGTAGTGAAAACCACAGCATTAATCTAAAATAGCAATAGATGCAAAGTTCACTCGTTTCCATCAGCACATCATTATTAGTAAGTACCCAATGTCTAAAGCCCAACTACCAAATGGTTTTTTGATTAGCTTTCATTCTACAGAACCCATACCATCTTAGCAAATATATTTAAAATTGAAGAAATTAAAGTATTTTGTGCCTCTCAAATAGAGCATTTCATGTGAATAAGTTTAAATGAGCTGTTATTCCAACTTTGGGAAAAAAAGATTTGATGTTTTCCATCTCAGTTTTGGTTAATATTATAATTACCATACTACCGTGAATTTATATAGCACTCCTTTCTTCCAAGGATCCCAGAACACTATTCACAGCCATCATCACATTTTTCTTTGCAGTATATCTCAATAAGTTAGAAGACAAATCATTTTCCCCTGCAGCGTACGAATGAAGAACGCGTGAAGTTAAATAACGTCCCTGAGGTCACTGGCTAAACAACAGCAAACGTGGTCACGCATTTTGTTCCCAACTTAGTTCCTCTTCCATTTAAAAAAAAAAAAAGTAGTCTTTATTACACGTGTCTGCCTGAAAGTCAACATTTATTAAATGTTAAGTCCAAACATACCTAAACGGGCTAGCTGAGTTTCTAGAAGTTTAAAAAGTATCCACAACTTTTGTTTTGCTGGAGAGACCTCTGAGGGTGCTTGAAAGGCTAGCCCCGAAGCATGCCTGCAGTTTACTACTGTACACACTGGCAGTGAGTCCTCGCAGGAGGGATTAGGATCCTGACAGCTGTGGCTTCTGAGCCTCTGGGCATACAAGCAATGAAGCTGGAATGCCCATAAATAAGGGGGCTGAAGAAGAATAGGAATATTCCATGTGAGCATCTCATGAATAGAGGTGGAGCCAGTAAGTAAATATAAACCACTCCTACAAGCGAGTGAAGACTATTTGAGCAAAGTGACCCTTTTCGAACTCTGATGCCAAGAGTTATTTAGGACTCCACAGCTATGACGTCCAGTGAGGCAGAGGCCACGCACTTTTTATATCACCTATCTGGGTATAAACAGAATTTTTAGAATCAGACAGCCACACCAGAAAGTTAGAGAATGTGTGCAGTAGTGCTCTGGGCACAGGCATCATATTATAATTCCTTCCTACTAGGACTGAAGAGGAAGGCCGAGGGTGTCTGTTACCCGTGCACCTGCACGTGTACACGCAGGGCTGCATCTCAGAGCACGTATAAATCTCCCTGGTCACTGAGAATGTCCTTAATAAGAAGTTACTGTAGGTAACAAAATTGAGCGATACCGTAAAGTTGAATAAACTTAGAGGGGTATAGGTACAGCTTCTAAGAAATACTTCATACAAAGTTGACTCGAGGTCACGTTAATATATTGGATGGGACTAGCAGTCCAGGAGCCTAATTTTAAATTTGCTTGTGATTTTAGGCATTCACTTAATGTGTTTCTTGGCTTCCCCATCTATAAAACAGGGATATAAAAGGTACTCAATATATAATGTGGGAGGAGGAATATGGTAGGCAAAAAAAAAAATATTCTGCAAACTGCAAAATCCTAAACAATGAAAACTATTATTCATAGGCAGTTAATTCTGGGCAAAGGACATTCTCTCTTTTTTGGCTTTCTTTAAAACAAGAATAAAGACTCGTTTGGTGAATAAAAATTACCTGTCTTTTTCAAGGAGTTATTTTTTAAATATTTTTAATGTTTTTTTTAAATATTTTAAATATTTTTAAATGATCTTTTAGATCACGAAACCTCAGTGATAGATTTCTTAAGAGGCAGAATCCCTCGGGACGCCTGGGTGGCACAGCGGTTAATCGTCTGCCTTCAGCTCAGGGCGTGATCCCGGCGTTCCGGGATCGAGTCCCACATCAGGCTCTTCCGCTATGAGCCTGCTTCTTCCTCTCCCACTCCCCCTGCTTGTGTTCCCTCTCTCGCTGGCTGTCTCTCTCTGTCGAATAAATAAATAAAAATCTTTAAAAAAAAAAAAAAAAAAAAAAAGAGGCAGAATCCCTCAATCGATCATTTAAACTGACATGATGACAATGATTATATCAGTTACACTGAACTGTTTGAAAAGTAGAGACCTCTGCCTCCACCTGTAAGTAGCTTATAGCACACGTCTGCTTCTGAGAACTAGAAAAGCAGATTACACACACACACACACACACACACACACACACACACACACGAGGTCAGGAGAGAGCTGCCAAGGCAGCCAAGAATTCCATGTTTTTGCTGATTATTGATAATAGAGAGGCTGAAAAGCCAAAGGGAAGACAACAAGAAAGGATGCCAGCAGAACTTCAGGTGATCGCACAGAACTGGGAAGACAAAGAATAGTGTTTGGAGCTGGCAAGGCAGCCAGGAATTGGGAGGCCAAGATCCCAGAAAGCACAAAGAAATAAACCCCACACTCAGCACTGACTCTTCACTCAAGGCATTTACTCAATAAGAAGATGTTAGGGCAAAAGGCTACTTCTTCAAGCAAAGAGTAGCTGAAAGCAGAGCAAAGCTCACACTAAGAAACACCCTAGCTGTCAGCTGGTACCCCTGAAAAACCGCTTTTTTAGTAATGGGGAGAAACTGGAAGATGGAGTCTTACAAAGACTGCAAGCCAGCCTTGAATTCACTTGGTCCTAGATTATAGTCAGGTGATCTTCCCCTCTGCTGCCTGCCAGAATACCTTCTGGAATCCTCTGCAGAGGAAGAGCCCACAACATCTATAATTTTTTATACACAATGTCCAGCATTCACTCAAAGTTTACTAATCATACCAAGAAACAGACAATAGAAACAAACCCACAGGTAACCCAGATATTGGAATTGTTTAACACAGACTTTAAAGTAACTGTGATGAAGATATTCAAAGAATAGATGACAAGAATTACACCAAAGAACTAGAATCTATAAAAAAATTAGTTAAGAGAACAGAACTGAAAATACAATACATGAAATAAAGAACTCAACAGACGAGTTCAACAGCAAAGGTGGAGAAAGACAAAGATTAGTAAGCTGAAAGATAATTTTATAGAAAAGTATAAGATGGTCATCATCCTTCATACCCATATATACCAATTCACTTTGAATAGTGATAAATTTCCTTTGCTGCTGATGGTTTTAAACAGGCAAACTAGTTTATAGGTAAAACTGCACCCTGAATTTCACAAGAAGATTTGGGGGAAAGATTTGGGTTCAGGTCACATTTTCCTACTAGATGGGTGAATTTGGTAAAGTCGGTTAGTAACTCCAAGCTTGTTTCTTCACTTGTAAAAGGATATGCCTTGGTCAGAGGGTTAAGAAAAAGAAGGGTAAATATCAAAATGTTCTATAAATACCATATTCCAAGCATACGCTATCTACCCATTTTTCCTTTTCCTGGGTACATAGCCCAGGTAGAGATCACATTTCTGAGTATTTCTAGTATACTCTGGAGAATATGCTCAGTTCAGTTCAATAGGATAAGAGAAGTGATTTTTAACAAAGGACATTCTGCTTGCCAGGGCTTTGGTTCTTTCCTCTTCCAGCAGGTTGAAATGCAGATACAGCAGTGACCTAGACCATTCAAGCAAGACAGCAGCCCAGGAGATGGCTGAACCTGTGACCCTGAATGACCTCATGGTGGACAGCTGCCTAACCAGCTCAGCTTGGCCAGCCTGTTGAGTAGCAGATAAATAATGGGCCAGCTTATGTAACCCATTGGATATGAACCTCTCTTTGCTACAGCAGCTTAGCCTTTACCCCAACTAGTGCGGTGCAAAACAAATGTAAATTAGCTGTGAAACTAAATTTTAACAAAAGTACTACTTGCAAACAAATATGCAGAAAACTCCCAATTATAAGTAGCTTGAGAAATGAGAATAATATGAAAAAGTTCATGTCTCCATACACCATCCCCCCAAGAAAAGTGTTCTGCTTCAAATACCTCCAGAGAGAAGCAGCATTTAAAAAAGATCTGAGTTTATTTACATGGAAGTCATTGTCAACTCTAGAAGAAAGCTGCTAGAGAAGATTGGCAGAAACAGAGGAGATCTTTCACATTAGGAAAGAATACATAAAAAGCAAGGAAAAGCGCAGCTGTAGAGCAAGTATCTGAGAAGTTGGGCTGGAAGTGAATACAAGTGAAAGACTTAAAAAAACCATCCAGCAGTCAGTAAAAGGTTATTGAAAGGTATCCGTATTTAGTATTCATTGGGGTGAAGATTTTCAATTCAGAGGGAAGAAAATCAGTAAAGATGGAAATATCAAAGATGACAAAACAGACACAAACTTGGGTAGACCATACCTCTGAAGGCCAAAGAACACAAGCTCAAGTAATGGGCGATGCTCTCCTCCGACTGCTCGTAACTGTCAGCAATCAGAACTTTGGGAGCAGCTGTTGGGAGAGTGGCGGCCACTCAGGAGGAACATCTCTGTGAACAATAACCAACCTCTGGAAGCCGCTCCTGACAGTGGCCTGCCTACACCAGTTCAAACACAGTCCCGAGCCCCCACAGCCATTCACACAGAAGTCAGCTCGTGACAACCAGAGAATTTTAAAAGACAAACATTACGGTACAGAGGTTCTGTATTTAGTTAATGCTCACAGGGGAAATCACGCACCCCATCTAGGTTTCCTAATTATCTTGCTATAACCGCGGCAAACACACTCTTCAAAGTATGTTGCAGCAGCGAGGTTCCCTCCTGCTATCCTTTCAAGTGGACCCTGAGGAAAAACGGGAAGCAGCAGGGGGCGGGACTTCACGTAGTTCTGGGAAACGACCACAGTATGGAATAAGAAATAAGAATATACTTCTTCTCATCCGGATCAGAAAGTCAGAGGGAATGCTGATTGACAGTGACTATTGATCAACAGAAATCCTTCTTCCTTTTTGTTAATGCTGTCAGAAAGCATCAGACATTGTACGATAATGGAAACATGAGCAAAGACTTGTGAATACAAGGAAATAGTCAATGACGTGTAAAACACTAGAAAAATGTAACATATTGGAAAAATAAATGTCAAGTTTTGTGTCCATATTTTTAAAAACCACACAATACAAAAATTGTACAAATGCTTTTAATTGTATTATTTCCTCACAACAAATTCATTATGAAATGTTAAGTTGCACCCGATGATGGAGAACACAGGGGTTTAAATTAATTAGCTTTTTCTCTTTCTTCCTCTTGTACCTCTCCCCTTCCCCTTTCTCCTCCCAAACACAGATCTGGCGGTCACCAGCACTGGTGCGGGCCCCCCTCCGTCATCATCACTAGAGCTGCTGCTGGTGGCACCTTGGTCCCTGGCAGGAGCAGGGTTCGCTGCACTCTGCAAACCTGGGCGGCTGGCGGGTGACTCTGGGGCTGCTCTCTCCTGCTGCACGTTCACTGAAGACACACACTCAGCGTCCTCACCTGAAGAGGTCCCGGATGACGGCAAGAGGCAGGCCCCCCCCAAAAACCCGCCACATTTACTCTCTTGCTTAGAATCTGAAAGCCTCTTTCTTTTCAGGCTTGATGACTCTTCCCATTTATTTGCTATGCTCCTCTTCTGGGTTTTTCCTTTTGCCTTATCAGGGAACTCAAAATCGTTCTCCATGGCAACAGACACTGCTTCTATTTCGCTGGCTGCTGCTTCTCTCTCTTTTCTCAGCATACATGTCACAGCTCTGTTAAGTCTCTGGCTCCTAATACCCTTAGCATCTTGTCTCTCCTGTTGAGCTAATCTAAAGAAAGAATCAATTCGGAGCTGCGTCTAAAAAAATGAAATGAAATAATAAAAAAAAAAAAATCAGGCGAGTCAGTCAACTTTCTGAAGCAAATCAAAGAGCTCCACCTCGGTCACTAGCCTTGGATGACTCTTTCAGAGAATGTGAACTGCTTATCTCTCAAAGCCAAATCTGTCCCCCAGGATTTACTGAGAGTACATTTTATTTTCTAGATCACACCTGAAGCAGTATTGCACCCCCCGTCACCTAAGCCCTCCGTCCACATCTCCGAGAGAACCCCTTCCCAGGCACTCGAAGAGAGTGAGGTGTTTCTCAGTAGCCAACTACGCCATCTTCTTTTAGAGCGGCACAGTTTCGTGGGGTCTGTTTCTAAATTCCACTCTTCCCTTCTCTTAAAAACATGTCATCGTGCGGAACGTTGAGGAGGCCACCACACTGCACACTGGGAGGCGTGGGAAACCGTCATGCCCTTTGTTTAGCAAATCCACTTTTAACAAGACGTTATTAAAATAATAGTTCCATGTGGGGAAAGTTTTATGCCTAATGTTCATCACAGCATTATTTATGAAAACCTGAAAATCAAGTGTCCACTAAGTGAACTGAACCTATAAGTGAAATCTCTTTGACGCAATGTAATCTGGTCATTTGGAATTATGAAAACCAAGCAATATACAGAAAAAAAGTCTCATGTTAATAAGTACGAGGGGGAATTAGATCAAACTGCATTTATATATGATAATAAATATATGTGCAAAGGAGGGGGGAATGAAAGAAAATAAACCTAAATGTTAATATCTGTGTAACAGAAAATAAGTAATGGCTTATTTCAGCTCACTTTTTTCACTTTCTAATTTTGGGGAAATAAATTTATATTAGCTTCTATAATGTAAAGAAAGAAACATACTACAACAAAATTTATCTGAAATTAAGGAGTAATCAGTCATGAAGCCGATAAGCTTTCCTTGGCTGTTGGCATACAATGTCTGCATTATAGAAAGTCATCAAATAAGCAAAAGAGACTTTTTTTGGAAAGGCCGTCCACCTAATGACAATAGATTTAAACATATGTACTTTATAAGATACGGTCTCATTTCTACTAAGTGGTTTACCTGTACATATATTTTGGAGGTTGTTCCTAGGATAGGAACAGTTTTCTCTATGCATAGGAATATACTCACAGGTAAAGTGAGACACGATTACCTACACCCACCCCACAGGAGAACTGAGAGCCACAGAAAGGCATCATCATCTCTCCTCAAAAATCTCTCCTGCCAACGTGCCATAGTGATGATGATTCATTTATAGAATTAAGGAGCATTTGTACTTGAAGAGAATTTAATGATCAGGATTGCTTTGGACTGGACACTTCCCAGACTTTATTTAAATGAAAATAGCTCTGAAAAAGTAAAATATTCAACCATAAACATCTCAGTTTGCAATCCATTATTAGCCTGGTTTTTTCAAAGTCAGAATGAACACTAAGACACCAAAGTCCAGCTCTAAGAGTGAAATTGAGAAATGAAGACAAAGTGCAGTTTTCCCTTTTTCTGTTTTCCTCTGTTCTTTTATCTGAAGTGTAATAATTTTAAAATTATGTCATATGCTCTAAAATAAAAGAGTAACGGGTCTTTACTGGCTGCCACTGACAGCCTTTCTTCATTCACTCCTCACCCTGAACTTAGGAAAAGAGCTGCCATGATTACCTGCTGGGCGTTCAGTTGCTTTAATACGGGAAACAGAGACTCATCTGTCTTCGTCCTGTTCCACCCAAAATAACGCTGACAAAATATGCAGGCAGTTAAGGCTTCTACATGTTTTTAAAGATATTTAAACAAGTGATAAATAAAAAGGTGCAAAGAACTCACCCATAATTCCATTCCCCATATCTCTAAAAATTTTCATATTTATAAAGAATAAAGTGGTAAGAGAACAGGATGACAAAACAAATTACTGTAACATAATCATGTGGCACTGTCTCCTGTTCAATGTCCTCTAAGATAAAATACATCCAACTCTCATTTTAGAACATCAAAGACTCGTTACTATGAGAAAAGGGTAACCTAGAATAAAAACAAGTTTCAGATATCTACATATTTCTTTGAGAGATAAAAACTGTAGTTAGACTAATACTATTGGAAACATTTAAACATCTATCCAAATGATGGTTTAAATATGCAGAAAGGAACATATAAATAATAATAAAGAATAAAACTAACAAACTATGATTGCTTATCACTACCTATTTCAAATAAAGACCCTCTTTAAGTCTAAAGAGATTATTCATAACAGCTAAAACATGGAAACAACCCAAGTATCCACTAAGAGATGAACGGATAAGCAAAATGTGGCCTATCCACACAGTGGAATGTTATTCAGCCTTAAAAAGGAAGGACATTCTGAAACGTGCTACACAGCATGGAGGAACCTTGAGGACACTGTGCTCAGTGAAATAAGCCAGACACAAAAGCACCAATACTCAATGATTCTACTTGTGTGAGGTACTCGAGTCCTCAAAACCCTGAAGACAGAAAGCAAACTTGTGGTCACCAGGGGCTGAGGGGAGGAGACGGGGAGCTGCTGTTAATGGGTCTAGTTCAGATGAAAAGAATAGGGATGGATGTGGTGGCAGGTGTTTGTTGCCCAACAGTTATGAACGTATTTAATGCCCCTGAATGGTATGCTTAAAATGTTAAGATGATAAATTTTGTTATGTGTATTTTACCACCAAAAAAAAAACAAAAACAAAAACAAAACAAAACCTAAGGAGAAAAAGAAGCATCTTGAACAGAGTATTAAGAAAAAGCTGATCTAAGCGTTCTCTATGATTCAAACGAAAACACCTATTTGGCTCAGTACTCCTCTATGTTTTAAGGAGTAAAAGGATACTCTCTAATTTTGTCCAGATCCGGCTTCCCCCATAGAAACGACCCCCTGGAGTCATCCACCACAGGTTTGAGGTACGCATCGGCAACAGCTGGGTTGGGAAAGCCAGGCGTGAGCTGCAGCTTGCGCAATTTTTTTTTCACTTTGGTGTCATATGGGTTAGGTCTTATCTTCTTATTTTTTTGAGCTTCATGCCACCACTCTCTACGAGGCAAAGGAGACAGGATTTCATGACACTACAGTGGATGCACTGCAGATAAAGGGCTATGCTGAGAAGACATAAACTCAAGCCTCAGAACAAATCGCACGAGCCGAGGAGGAACCATGGCCAACGCTGACTGTAAGGTTACTCTGCGCCTGGCACCGTGCCAGCCGTTGCACGCTGATCATCACCCGAGCACATCCTACCACTGTCCTCACCCCACAGAGGAAGAAACTGACCGCAAGCACAAGTCACTACCTGCTCAAGATTTCACGGCTGGCACTTGTGCGGTCAGACCCTGAGAATCGCCCATCAGAGCCCACAATTTCTCTTGGGGCTCTTTCTCAGGAGGAAAATGAGGTCACATATCTGTATCATTTACCTCAAATCAACTACAATAATAGACCCAAGAATATTTAATGATACGTAAAAATGCCAAGAACATGTTACATCTTAAAAATGCAGAACACGACTCTATAGAAAGTAGAACCTCAATTTTAGAGAAAATGCATATATGCGAAGAAAAAAAACATAGACAAGGCAATTTAAAATAATAAAAGCAATGACAACTATTATTTCACTGTGTTAGGCAATGTTCTAAGCAAGGAAAGAGCTGTTCATTTTCTTCTTTATATTTTATCCCTTTTTCAGTTTTCCCATTGTGAGTAGAAATTACTATGGCAAGTCAAAGACAGCCGCACATTCTTTGCATCTGCTCCCATCCAGAAGGGGGGGCCCATGTCCCCTCCCTTGAGCCAGGTGGGCTCTGTGCCAGGTCTTCAGAGCCTGCCGTTTCCACATCTGGGCCCTTCGAATATCTGCCTCGGAAGCAGCTGATGTGCTGTGAGGAAGCTCCAGCTGGTGAGAAGGTCCAGATGGAGGGGTCCGAGGCCCCATCCACAGTTCTGGCTGGGCTCCTGGCTGACGTCAGCACCACTGACCAGACACATGGCTCCATCACCCATGGACCCTGTAGCCCAGCTGAGCTTCCCCCGACACACACATGCCCACGCAGCCTCACCAAACCGCAGATTCATGAGCAAAATCAGTGACTGAAGCCACTGAGGTTTGAAGTATTTTATAATGTGGCAAGAGATGACCAGAAAAATTTATATAAGTAGGAAGAATGAATGGCATAAAGTTAAAAACAAAGAAAACCCTCACCAATCTACGCATCCATTGAAACGTTAAAAAGAACAAAACCCTCTCTCGTGCGCTGTTTCACATACTTGCTGGTGTCAAACCGGACTCCGGTTTGCTCCAGGGCAGTGTCTCCCCTCACCAGTGCAGGAGTGCCACCTAGCACCACAAAAGACTAACTGCGGTCTTCACTGTAGCACCAAAGACAACACCAGCAATTCTCGCCTACTCTCTTCTGAATGATAGTCTTTGAGATAAGCAATCCGGGTTGTCAGCTAGGACGATCAGCACGACATGCGGACACTGAAAGAATCTCCCCCTCCTTAAAGCAGGAGGGCCGGGCACTGACATAAAGATGAAAGATGGCACCTGCCAATCCTCTGAGCTGTGGGGGACAGGACAGGGCATGGGAGCGACTGTGCTGAGACTGAAGATCTGTGCCCCGGCCAGGTTGGTGGGGTGACTGTGTTCCCTGTCCCTGCTTTCAGGGCATTTGGGCCCATTGTTTTCAGATCTCATATTCCCCCAAGAGAACCCAAAATGTTCTGTGAAATCTCCCCTAATTTAAATGTTGGTAGCCAATTCACAATGAAGGCTCCATAGAGGAGCACACTGTGTAGACCTAACCAAACGCAGGTGGGCTGAATTCAGTGGGCAGACCCAGAGTAGCTCCACCTTAAAGGGGGGGTGACAAGCCAGAGTCTGGTTAGGGGAAAGGAAAAGCAGAAAAGAAAGCAAGGCAACATTCTCAATTTCACTGCTCCTCCACCTCTCTTCCCGCTCTCTAACTCTGCATCTGTCTTCACAGTCTGAGCCAGGCACGGCTCCGGCTGCTCCTATCTGCCATCCACCAGCTGGACAACCAGAGCAGAAAAGGCTAAAATGTAAACCACTCAACTAACGACAAACGAGCAAAAACTGTTGAGAGAAAAGATATATGGCATAAACAGTCATTCACTCCATCAGAAATGCAAATTTTCAACAAATAAAAAAACCTAGGATATCACACCAACTGAAAATCTAAATACCATTTTTACTTATCCTAAAATAATAATCAGATAAGAACCCAAAGATATGTCTCTGAAGACACTCAAATCACGTTTGTTCAGACTTTAAAAAAATAGAAATAACAACAGGCATGTGATTAATCATGATACATCAACGACTACTATGGAGCCATTAAGAACTGTTACTCATCTATACACTGTTGGTAGTATGCCTTGCTCTATCACCAAATGAGTTACAGGTAACATAAAAAGCATATGGCATCATCCCATTCTTATAAAAAGAAACAATACACACTTGTATGAGTACACATGTATATATATGTTTATATATATATATAATGTATGAGTGTGCATAGAAAAGTCTAAAATTATATAAACCAAAATGTTAACTGTAACCATCTTTTTAATTCATATTTCATAATTTTTCTATTATTATTTATACAATAAAGTTATTTGTAGTTTTTTAAGTTATTTAAATACCATGACCGATGAGCTACCCAATAACTTAGTGCCAGTATATTATTTCCTCAATAATATGAAAATCATGAGGAGAGAGATAAAGAAAGCATAAAATAAACACATTGGTATGTGTGCCTGGAGAACAGCAAAACATTAAAACCACTTCTGCATTTAAGTTTTAATTTTAATCACTGATTCTTAGCCCAGAACATCTGAGAATTTTTCAGACACAGGAGATAAAACTGGAAAGAACTCCAAAGAATCATTAAATCAACTACTACCAAATAGTATTTCATGACAAGTTAGAAAATGCCATCACAACCTTGTGAATAAACGAAAAGCTGCTGAACTACAAAATGTATGATATGTGACTTACACTCCAATTTTTTTAAATGCCATCAAGGACCAACCTTAAGAAAGAACTCCTTTCACAGACATCCTCCTAAAAACCACTGTAGCAACCTCCATAATTGACGTGTACCCCAAGGGCGGCACAACGGTGGGTTCTGGGTGGAATGCATCACCGCCACCAAACACATCAGAGTACACACAGCAAGAAACTGGACAGCAGGGCCCGAGGTAAAATTCTCAACATTCTATTTCCATGTTCCCGCTGGCCCCTCTCTCAGAACACTCGACACATGGAAGTACAGGGACCTGTTTGCTTCTCTGTCTCCCCAAGAGCGTGGAGCTCCTTGAGAGCTCAGCCTACGGCTTAGTCAACTTTCCTACCCCAGCCTAGCAGGGTGTCTAACACACAGCAGCAACTCAGTCAATATTTGAATGAATGTAATGGGAATTTCTGTTTGCCTATAAAATCCCACAGAGCTGGCTATGTACCCCCTTGAACTGGGATAAGCCTGGTGCCTCAAAAAATTGTCTCTGATTTCACTGAAGTCTGGAAAAGGGAAAACAGATTTGGTAACCAATCAATTCTGGTGATTTGTGACAGTTCATGATGCAAATAATAGTTCTGTTTGTTAAATTGGGTTTTTTTTTTTTTTAAGATTTATTTGTTGATTTGAGAGAGACAGAGAGCAATAGAGAGCATGTGCATGCCCATGCAGGGGAGAGGAGCAGAGGGAGAGGAGAATCCCAAGGGGACTCCATGCTGAGCACTGAGTGCGAAGCCCAACGCAGACTTGATCCCACAACCCCAAGACCATGACCTGAGTCAAAACCAAGAGTCAGACGCTTAACTGACTGCGCCATCCAGGCACCCTAAATTGGGTATTTACATAAACATTTGAATTAGAGAAATTAAGAAAGAACTTACGAGAATTTTAGGAGAGGTTCCAGGCCATGTCCAGGGAATTCATTGAGAATTTCCATGGCTGTAACACAACCTACAGTTGGTATTCCTTCTGTATAATCACTTCCAAGCAAATAGGCTAAATTTATTAATTTGTTCCGGTCTAATCCTATAAAAGTAAAAACATTTTATATTTTTTAAATTTTTATTAGAACACATCAAGCAAGATTCTGCCTCCTGGGCTTTACACTCTCTAGGCCCTTTGTCTGACGTGCTCATCCCTGGTATGTACAACACTCACTACCTCTCTTCTTTAGGCCCTAGCCCAAAAGTGACCTACTAGTAAAGCCTTTCGTGACCACAGCTCCATATACAACTGCACATGCCCTTCCTGGGACTGCAGGTCATCCTCTCCTCTTTTAGAGCTTTATTTTTCTACATGGATTATGTTTATTGTCCATTCCTACTAGACTTGTATTCTCCACTGTTTCCCCATGGCCAAGAACAAGAATTGGCATACAGGAGTCACTGAATATGTACTTGTTAGGTGACTGGGAAAATGAAGAATCACTGCCAGAAACACCAACACGGGGCCACGGGGCTCCTGACTCCAGCAGGAGTGACTCCACCTGCCTCCCCTTCTCTACCACCTTTGATTTACTCCGGAAATCTCGGGTAACTGGTCAAAATCTAAGCAGGTCAGGTAATTAAAACTGCAGAAAATGCCTAAACATGACCAGGGTTTTAATGTCTTAATTCTAATTTAAAAATCCTGTTCCTCTCTAGAAGCAAAAGATCACGTACATGAAAACTTGTAGAGACCTACCATTTCCTAATTAATACATCAAATTAGTTCCCTGGAAAGGAAAAAATTCATAATACAAATTCTAAAGGTAAATCTCAAAAAGTACTCATACCCTGAAGTCTTACCAAGTTGGTTGTGAAAGTCCACATACTGGTAATATTCTACAAACTTGTTTTTATTGAAAAAGTTTTTATAGACGTGCCGTGCTCCAAACAGCCAAATATCACTATCATCAGTGATTGTTCCAGAAGTCTGATCGGTTAGATCCAGGATGGCGCACTGTGCCTCTGCTTCCATGGGAGCCTCGATGTAGGGAATGCCGAACAGGCGAAGAAGTTCCTGGAGTGTTAGAGACACGCCATGACCCCCAGGAAACGCGGGACCCGGTCTTGACCAGAAATGGGAGCAGTGGGCATACATTTCATTGAAGGCATCCCCTTGGGGAATCGGATTAAGTAAAACCAGCGGTAGGTATCGCTAAAAGAGGCCAGCTTTGCACACCTACCTGGCTTTCCAGGAACATCTGTCCTGTCACGGTAGCAGCAATCCGTTCTTGCTGCTGTTTTTGTGCTTTCAATGAATTCTGCTGCGCTAACAGGCTGTTCTCCAGAGTTTCCAGCTCCTCCTACAAAATAATTTCATCTGTAGATAATTATATTAATGATCCAATTAAACTTATTTGTTACAAAAAGCCTGCATTTAGTCTGACTAAATTACCAAATAAGTGTTCCTCCTCATGAAGTTTCCCACTTGGATTTCTGAGCAAGTGTGTAACATCTTTAGAGTTCCCTCACTGAATCACCCATGCTTGAGTTTAAACAAGTTGAATTTTAAAAAATACAGAGTGAGGGGCACCTGGGTGGCTCAGTCCGTTAAGCATCTGCCTTCGGCTCAGGTCATGATCCCAGAGTCCTGGGATCGAGCCCCATGTTGGGCTCCCCATTCAGTGGGGAGCCTGCTTCTCCCTCTGCCTGCCGCTCCCCCTGCTTGTGTTCTCTTTCTCTCTCTCAAATAAATAAAATCTTTAAAAAAACAAAGAAACAGAGTGAGATACCACTTCCCACCCACTAAGATGACTAGAATCAAAAGGACATATTGATAAGTATTGACGAGAATATGGAAAAATTGGAACCCTTATATACTGTTGGTGGGAATGGTGCAGCCACTTTGGAAAACAGTCTGACAGGGAATCAAAAGGTTAAACACAGCTACCTGTGACCCAGCAATTCTACTCCTAGGTGTACACCAAAGAGAAATGAAGATATATTTCCATCCCCACAAAAACTTGTACATAGATGTTAATAGCAGTGTTATTCATCATAGCCAAAAAGTGTAAACAGCCCAAATGTCCATCAAATGATGAATGAATAAAATGTGGTACATATCCATACAATGGAATACTATTTGGCAATAAAAAGAAATAAAGTACTAACACATGCTACAACATGGATGGACTTTGAAAAAATTCTGCTAAGTGAAAGGAGCCAGAAACAAAAGGCCACAGGTTGTATGATCCCATTTATATGAAATGTCCAGAAAAGAAAAATCCATAGAGGGGCGCCTGGGTGGCTCAGTCATTAAGCATCTGCCTTTGGCTCAGGGCATGATCCCGGTGTCCTGGGATCAAGCCCCGCATCGGGCTCCCTGCTGGAAGCCTGCTTCCTCCTCTCCCACAACCCCTGCTTGTGTTCCCTCTCTCACTGGCTGTCTCTCTCTGTCAAATAAATAAATAAAATCTTAAAAAAAAAAAAATCCATAGAGACAGAAAGTAGATGAGTGTTCCCAGAGGTGGAGAGGAAGGTATAGGGAGTGACTGCTAATGGGTACAGGGCTTCTTTTTGAGGTGATGGAAATGTTCTAAAATTGTGACAGTTGTATAACTCTGTGAATTACACTAAGAGCTATAAATTATAAAAAATGTCAATTACTATAGCCTTGAAAATATGAAAAACTTGGCGATAAATCTGACAAAGGATGTGTAAGATTTGCACACTGAAAACTGCAAAACACTGCTGAGAAAATTTTAATAGATCTGAATAAATCAAGATATATCCTGCGTTCACGGATCCGAAGATAGAGTGTTGCTAAGATTTAATTCTCCCCAAATCGATCTGTATATTCAATACAATCTCATCAAAACCTTAGGCATTTTTCATACAAATTGAGAAGCTAATTCTAAAATTCATACGGAAATACACAGGATTTATGAAAGTGAAACAACTTGAAAAAAACAAAGTTGGAAGACTCACACTCACATTGCCTCATTTCAAGTGACTGTAAAACTACAATTTGTGATGTGTTTTGAGTTGATTTTGGTATATCATACACGGTACCAAAGTTGTTTTTTTTTCCTAGCACCACTGCAAAGACTCTCCTTTCTCCATCCAACTGCCTTTGTAGCATTGTTGAAAATTTGTTCTCCATATATGCATGGATCCATTTCTGTACTTTCTATTATGTTCTATCGATCTATTTTTCTATCTTTATGCCAAGAGCAAACTGTGTTGATTACTGCTGTTTGCTTCTGTTGCAGGACTCCATTTTGTTCCAGTGATCTATGTGTCTACCCTTTAGCCAATATCACACTCTCCTGGTTACTGTAGCTTTATAGTAAATCTCGATATCAAGTAGTGTAAGTCCTCCAAATTTTTTCTTTTTCAAAATTGTTTTGACTACTCTAGCTTCCTTGCTTTTCCAAGTCAATTTTAGAATCACCTTGTTAATTACCCATCATTGGGTTTTTATTGGAATTCCATGAAGTCTATGGATCAGCTTGGGGAGAACTGAAGATATAATATTGGGGCTTTCCATCCAAAACCACATCTATTTAGGTCTTCCCTGATTTTGATCATCAGTGTTTTGTAGTTTTGAAATACGTATCTTTCACATACGTTGTAAGCTTTACACGTAAGTATTTTATGCTTTTAGGTGTTATTGTATCTGGTTCTTGCTGTGGGCTGAATTGTGTTCCCCCAAAGTTCACATGTTAAAGCCCTAACCCCAAATGTGATTGCAGCTGGAGATGTTGTCTTTAGGAGGTAATTAAGGTTAAATGAGGTCATAAGGGTGGGGCCCTAATCTGAAAGGACTGTAGCTTTATAAAAGAAAGATATCTCCTTCCCACCCTTTCTACCCTCTCCCTCTCTCCCCCTTCCCCAGCCTCCTACCCCACCCCTCCCCACCACGTGAGGACATGGCAAGAAGGCAGCCATCTACAAGCCAGAGAGCTCTCACCAGGAACCAAATTAGCCTGCACCTTGATCTTAGACTTCCCAATCCCCAGAACTATGAGAAAATAGTTATTTAAGGGGGAAAAAAAAAGCACATAAATAGCTAATAAATGTTCACCCAGTAACTCCTTAAAGCTCAAAAGCTATTTAACTTGGCTCTTTCTTGGCAGTTAAGTTAAAACTCGATGTGGTATTATTACCAAATTAATATCTTGCCATTCATTGAGTGAACTGTCTGCATCTTTTTCAGCTTCTTCATGTGGCTCAGTGTCCAAAGCCTCACTTCCAGAGTCGTGTGTTAGGAGGCCCTCAGAGTCACCAGTGGCTTCTTCCTTCCTAGTTCCTATCAGTTCTTCTTCATCTTGTCCGGAGGGAGATTCGGAAGCTTCATGTAATTCAGCTTGAAGTTCATCATTACTAATTATACTCTGTACTTCAATGAAACTTCCTGTACCAAAATAACAAGGTCACTTTATTTACAAGTGAAACACTAAAATTATCCCAAAATCATTGACAACATTCCAAAGTATCCTGAAAAAATGTTTTACCCTGCAAAGATTTGAATTTACTAGAAAACATGTAAGGGTAATATATTACTCTTAAATAAATTTAATACAAATGCCTATAACTTCAAAGTAAGTCTTTTCCATTAGATAAACTGGCACTATCTTTGAAATTATGAACCAAGCTTTCAAAGATTTGCATATAAGCTTTTTACAAATATGCTAAGTTAACTAATACTGTTTCAGAGTTCAAAAAGGAGAATTATCAGAGGGTGTAAACAGTCATGTAGGTTGTTATATGTTCACTATGAACATAGCAAAGAATAAAGCTGTGAATTAGTGGAAAGAATTCTGGATAAGTACTCAGGAGAAATAGCTCTTCTTTTCCACCTTCCTTCCCTCTTCTCCTGTGTCTTGTCTCGTCTTTAATAAAATAAAATAAAATAAAAATAAATTTATTTCCTTCTTTTCCTTCTGGTGGAGGGGGCTTTAAAAAATTTTGATTCTCTTCTTTGGCTTCGGGTGGAGGGGCATGGATTTCAGGATGCAATCAGGACAGAGTGGGCTGGAGATCTCAGAGTGGGGACTGGGGCCAAGGAGACCGCCAGGACCAAGGAGAACACCAATGGGACCAGGAGATGGTTATAAATTAAGAAAGAATAAGCAATAAGTCAATATATTAAGGACAATGGGAGTCAGGTTTCTCACTGTTAGAAAGGAAAAGTATAACAAAAGTAGAAGCTAAAATGAAATCTGTGATGTTGGATTGGAATGCAGGTATCAGTATGAACTCATAGATTTCCATATATGAAAAATTTTTATATATTTACACATAAATATGTATTCATAGAGAAGTAAGTACAGATGGGTGTGTGCACATGTTTGTGTATGTATACATAAATATACTTCCCAGTTCTGTTCCTGAGAGGGCCTGAAGCAATGATACCCCAGGACCAGTGAGCACACATTCAGGGTCCAGATCTTGATTTCTAAACATCACACTCTATTACAAGGAACTAGGGCTCTCTGTTGAACTGGCTGGATCCAGGGACAGGGCAGGGCCGGGAAAGTATAAGATAAATATGGAACATCTTGACCAGAAAGTAAAGAAATGCTCAAAATATAAGGGAGAATTGTCAAAAGTCACAGAAGCCAGCCTGAAGGGGGCCCCCACTGGCGAAAGCCAGGACCATTCCAACCATAAAGTATGATAAAATCATAAATCACTAAATAAAGTAGGAATTCTTGAGTCCACACTGATACCAAAAAAAACAGTAAATGGGGAAGAGGGGAAGATCTTCCTTATAAAAGGATGTAAACTGAAAAATGTATAAGGAACGATGGACCTAGAAAACTGCCATTTGGCAACCATCACAGTAATCATTTACTTAGGTAAAAATCACCAATGAATGCTAAAATGAGTGGGCAAACATCTGTTTAGGAACAACATGTTTACACAGCCTTTCCATAAGATACTAATTTCAAAGGAGAAACAGTAACTTTAGAATGGAGAAACTCAGCAGATACCGGGAAAGAAGTTAGCTTGTGTGTGTACAACCAATTCTTGTTATTCACAGCAGTATGTTCTATAAAGTCACTGTGAACACTGAATCCACAAATACGTCCTTGTCCTTAGAGTAAATATATTTATAATTGCAAATCCTAAAAACGACCCATCTTGGTAAATTCTAATTTATCTTAACAGAAAAGAAAACAAAGTTTAGGAGTGTTAAGAGACGTGCCTGAGGCTGCCCCACTAACAGGTGCCAGAATTGGGATTCAAACCCTATCCAGCTAACCAAGCCAGAGCTTCTTGGGTCTACACTGCTCTGCTCTCTCCCACATTCACCTTCTGGTCACCTTTGTGGAAGAGCTAAGACATGAAGGCAGAGTGACACCTTGTTCAACCTCAGCTGGGAGCGGTATGGCAATTCAAACTTCTAGCCCCTTTACTCAGGTCCATGAATGACCACAAAGATACTACTGCTGAGTACTGATTCTGGCATTACAAATAAATTTTAGTAAGTAAGCAATTTCACAAGTAAGAAATCTGTGAATAATGAGGATCGACCATGTGGAAGTCTGTATAGATATAAATATATAATAAACATGTATGTGTATATAAATATACATAAAGAGATATGATAAAGCAAATGTGGTAAAATGCTAGCCAGTGAGGTACTGGGTGAAGGAACCAGAATGTTCTGTAATATTCTTTCAACTTTATTAAGTTTGTAATTATTCCAAAACAAAAAGTTTAAAAAACATGAAAAGACTCATTTTTACCTTTTCCAACTAGGATACTCCCTCCTTTTAAAAACAACAACAAAAAAGAACCAGCTGTGTGTCCTTGGGAAAGTCATTTCACCTTCCTGGGCTCCTAGTTGGTCATCTGAACGAAGTGGGAACTAGACTACACTGCAGGCTCTCTCCGTTCCTGGAGATGGGAAACCCCACAGGAAGTTCTGTATCTCTGGAAGAGCACAAGCACCTACCATCAGATTCACTTTCTTCAGAGTCCATTTCCACTGGCTCCACGGACTTCAGAACTGAAATTAGGTCCTGGTCTGCAGATACCACTGTCTCATGTTCTTGGATGGTTTTCAGGAAATTCTTGTGCTCTTCAGAATGAAAGGATCCTGCATTTTCCAAGTTACTTATTGCCTCTGAAGGGACACTCTGTGTATTACTCGTTTCTTGCAAACTGATAGTGGCAACAATTTCAGAAACGGGATTTTTTTCACATTCTGTTTCATCATCACTTGAAAGAACAGAGGAATCGTATTTGCTGCCTGATGGACAAAGGTCTGGTTGTAGCCCAGGCTCTTTGGTGTGTGTTTCATTCCTTGGTACAGAACTCAAACTCATTGGAGGTCCTGGTGTTAGCTGCCTCCCACCCTGGGGCCCAGGAGCATCTCCACGCATCACCACTGTGCTCTCTGGAGGAACCAGGTCTTTCCCACCCTTAACTGAGGACTCATCGCTTGTCTGAAAGGCTTCGCTCACCACATGAGTAAGTGACATTTCTTCTGTTGGAACACTAGATTCTCTGCCTGGACAGAAGACGGGACGGGACAAAAGAGCTGAGTCTGCCAGTCTCCTGCTGCTGTCAGGGCTAGGCTCATGTGCACAGTCCACACGGGTTAGATGGGGTCCTGCTGGCAGCAGCATTCCTTCTCCATCTCCCTCTTCAAGGCCTTCAGGAGCTTCTTCACGGCAAGTGTTCTCGACCAGCGTTTCCACTCCTGACCCTCCTGTCTGCACATCATTTCCAGCATGTGTTTCCATGTCTTCATCATCGTCAAGAACCTTCTGAATAGCTAAGAGAGTACGCGGTGACACGGGTGCATTCTTCATGTCCAACTGCTTTTGATTCTCACTCTCCCTCTCCTCCTCTGAGCTGCTTCCCCGCATGGCAGCCTGCACGGCCAGGGACGTTCTTGGAGAAGGAGGGGTAGCAGCAGCCTCTTTCTCTGGCTTCAGGTTCTCACATGGAGAGGACTTCGTGTCAAAAGACCGGCTGTGCATGTCACCGGAAGAAGGAAGAGCCTCTGAACCTACCTCTGCAACTTTCTTAGCTTGAATACCTTAAGAAAAATTAAAACATTTCTCATTATGTAGTTTTACAGTGAGACAATATACATGAGAATCCTGGTTCTCATGAATGAAGTTATAAATTTTCATTTAAACAGCACTAAGAGTTAATTTGCTATTTAATTTTATTTTATTTTTTATTTTTTTAAAGATTTTTTATTTATTTATTCGGCAGAGATAGAGACAGCCAGCGAGAGAGGGAACACAAGCAGGGGGAGTGGGAGAGGAAGAAGCAGGCTCATAATGGAAGAGCCTGATGTGGGGCTCGATCCCATAACGCCGGGATCACGCCCTGAGCCAAAGGCAGACGCTTAACCGCTGTGCCACCCAGGCGCCCCGCTATTTAATTTTAAAGTGGGTTTGTACATGAGCACTGAATAATGTACAGAACTGTTGAATCATTATATTGTAAACCTGAAACTAATATATAACACTATACATTAATCATACTGGGAGTAAATAAATAAATGAATTTTAAGTAAATAATAAAAATAAAGATCAAGGTTGGTACAACAGTAGGTAATCCATTAACAGTTACATATATTTATTATTACATAAGTAGGGTGGTAGTTCCTAGAATTCAGAGACACAACGTATTTTTGGTTTTTAACCATCAGGTAAGTGATGGTACCGAATACCTCTTATTAAGATGTAATGTGAAGTGTCTTCAGAGACCACTCTTCTTGACTCTACCTCCTTCAAAAAGCCCCCTTCATCTTCATATTGTCTTTGGATTTGTCCTGACTGTTGCTGATTCATTTCCTTTCGGACGTTTTCTATGTGTTGGTTTAGGTAGTTTTTTTTAAGCAAGCCTTTGAGCTGATACTGTGAAAAGTCATTAGACTCCTAAAATAAAATAAATAAAATTATGTTTTTGTATTAAATACAGATAATATTCCAACATTTCCATCCTTTTCCCCACAGAGGGACAAAGAGCAATTGATTTTTTCCATTGGTGACATTTTCATATCATAACAGTAAAATCTGAATACTAGGAAAAAACTGTAACCACCTTATGAAAAAAGTCTTTAAAACAAAAAGATTTAGGCAAAAGAAAAGAAATCATGCATACTGTTTGTGACTTCATCATCCACTCAAAAAACATTTATTAAGCAGTAATGCATGCCAAGCACTGTGACATTTTGATTACGGCTTAATGAACAGACAACCTTCTGGAATGCAAGTAAATATGCAAGTAAAGTGGGGCAGCTGGTGGCTCAGTCACCTGAGTGTCCAACTCCTGGTTTCAGCTCAGGTCATGATCTCACAGGTTGTGAAATCTAGACAGGCTCCACACTCACGGGTGGGGGGGTGGGGGGGGGAGAGTCTGCTTGAGGATTCTCTGCCCCTTCCCTGACTCATGCTCTGTCGTGCGCAATCTCTAATAAGTAAATAAATCTTACAAAAAAATATGCAAGTGCCCAGCACAGTCCCTGACCCATAAAAGACACCTAATAATTCATAGCAGTCAGTTATTAATGATAATAGTCAACATTTATCAAGCATTTTCTATGAAGGAATTCATCTAGGAGCTTTTATGTGTATTATCCCATTTTATTTTCAACCACCCCATGAGACATACATCATTATCTCTAGTCTACAAATGAAGAAGCTGAGACAAACAGGTTAAGTAACCTCCCTAGAGCTGCAAGGCTAGTAAGTGGTAGATGTGGGATCAAAAACAGGCTGGGGCACCTGGGTGGCTCAGTCGTTAAGCGCTGCCTTCGGCTCAGGGCGTGATCCTGGCGTTCTGGGATCGAGCCCCATGTCAGGCTCTTCTACTGGGAGCCTGCTTCTTCCTCTCCCACTCCCCCTGCTTGTGTTCCCTCTCTCGCTGGCTGTCTCTCTGTCAAATAAATAAATAAAATCTTAAAAAAAAAAAAAAAAAAACAGGCTGCCAACCCTACACTGCTTTTATTGCTATTATGTTATTACTTACCATCATTACTATTCTCAATATTGCATCTGCCCAATGTACAGATGATACAAAGGTCCAACCTGGATGACTCAGACCCTCCCTTCCCTATCAGAATTACAGGTCCCATGGGCTGTAGCCCACGGGCTATAGCCACACTACCCTCTACCCTACCATCTACCGATCCCAGGCTCCATGGTGATGGGAAGAGAACAAAAGGGAGCAAATCATTAGGGACCATCTCCCTTCTTCCCATGCCTTCCCAATGTTGTTTACATAACCCAATTTCTACTTCCTCAAAGGCCAACCAGAGATCCTTTCACACTTAAGAAATAAAGTGCTTGATACATAGCCTAAGCCTGGATTTTTCCCCTGAAATGAAATGAAATGAAATAAAAATAAATTTACCTCTGTCCTTCCCATATCATTTCTGTGCACCTTAGCATTTTCCTATGTTCACACTGTTCGTGGAAAAAAAAGGTCTGATAAGGAAAGAAATACCTGCCTTTTTCATATTTTGGTACCAAATTAAGAAATGTTCAAAAGTTTGTACAAAAAAACCCACTACATCCATTCATTAGGAATAATGCTGCTGCAAAATGTATATTCTGTCCTACAGTGAGTTAGAGAATGATGTGAGAAATAACAGGTGGTAGCAGTAGAAAGGAAAACAAAGCTCATTCACCCACTAAAAGCAGTAGTAATTACTGCTGTAGCATGATCAGGAGACAAGCTTGACCCCAACTCTGCACATCACCTGCTCCAAGTTTCTGTGGCTGTGGAGCCACCAGCAGATGCTCCAAGTTGAAGAATTTACCACTGAATTCCCTATTACCACTGTCCAGAAAGAGGAAGAGTGAAAGTAAAGGTTCAACTGCATTTCTAGGCCTGCAGCCAAAGAAGAGACACCTGGAATTTCAAGTTAGATTAGATTCCATATTACTATTAGTATTCTACAATGTATATTATGAGTTAAAATAACTTTTATGAACTAACCTAAGAATTGAGCCACTAAGCATATGCTGAACACATACTATGTGAAAGATGCTGAAAATACAGAAGTGAGCAAAACAGGCACATTTGGATGCTAAGAACCATAAAGAGACATTACTCAGTGTTACGAGAACACACAGCAGGAGATAAGTCCTGGTGTTTATTTTATTTTTTTACAGACTTATTTATTTGAGAGAGAGAGAGCACACAAGTGAGGGGAGGGGGAGAGAAAGAATCTCAAGCAGACTCCGCGCTGAGCATGGAGCCTAATGCAGGGGCTCGATCCCACAATCCCAATATCATGACCCAAGCTGAAATCAAGAGTCAGAACCTTAACTGAATGAGCCACCCAGGTTTCGCAAGACCTGGTCTTAAGTGGAAAGTCAAAAGGCTTCTTTGAAGAAATATGTATAAGTTCAAACTTATAAATATATGATGCTTCATAGACTCTCTGAGACACAAATGCTGTTTACTGGAAACAGATATTCTATATGTAATACTTATCAATTTCCTCTTTTTTCTAATAAAAAATTTTGCTGAAGCTCTAAGCATTAGAGCATTCTAAGCATTAATGTGCTGTTGTATATTTCACCTCTGGCATTGCTTCAAATAAGGTTCTTCTTCGCTTGGTAAATTCTTTCATATCAGTCAAGATTTCATGCTTTACTTCAAGAGGCAGGCTGCTGAAGTCTTCAGACTCAATATCTATGGCGTGAGGATTATGAAAGAACTCTTCCTGTAAAGAGTAAAAACGTAACCATGAAATTTACATTTTGTACACTTAATTCTATTTATCCTGATATTTACTGCACTTACGATAAATAGTTCTACAAAATCTACAATAGACTAAACACAGTCGTACATAATCTGCAATAGGCATCAGCAAATAGGCAGATTAGGGAATACAGCCATTCACTCACTGATTCACTCAAAAGAAAAAATACTTACCAGACACCCCTAATGTGCCAGGCACTGTTCTAGGTGCTAGGGTGCTGTGAAGATCATGCCAGATAAGGTCCCTACTCTTAGGGTAGAGTAAGACATAGAATAACCAAACAAAGAAATACATGAACAAGAAAATAAAGCAGGTTAATCTGATAAGAGAGTTGATTAGGAAAACAGGAAGAGAGAAAACATTTACTTGATAGATAAAGAAGACCTCATTAAAAAATGACATGTGAGCAGGGACTTGAAAGATACCAACAAGACTGATCAGGACGTCCCAGGCTGTAGGAACAGCAAGTACAAAGACCCTAAGGCAGGGATGAGCCTTACGAATTTGAAAAATATCTGTAATGCCCCTAATTAGATTACTTCTGTTTTGCTCTTAACCTATAATCAAAAGTGAAGACAAGTGAGAAATTTGCGGGCATGAAAAAGCATAAAACTTCTCTAAATTTTAACTAATTACCAAAAACTCTTCATTAGTAAAGAAAATAAAATAATACAATTTGCTTTCCTGTAGGTAGGTATGTTGTACGTGTGTGTGCAAACCAGCCAGCACTTAGGACAGGCCAGTCACGCTCAGAACACCCCATGCTTTCCCCATACGAAGGGAAAACCTTAATGTTCCCATCAGCCCTCTGAGGAAGGCATAATTATTACTTTTGTTTTACAAAAAAAGGGGGGGGAGCCTTGGAGAAGTTAATTTGTCTAAGATCACATGGCGAGTGCACAGGAGAGCCTGGACTTAACACTGGTCTTTCTGACCACAGTGGTCGTGGTCTTCACCAAGACGGCTGTCATTTGCTGTATTGATGACGCAGAACCTCTACAAGTTGAAGGAACCTGAGGTTGTAGCTCAAAAGTCCTTCTCCAGATGCACCAAAATAACAGGAACATACAAAAACCAATTAACTTGGGAATCAAAGAATGTTATCCACTATTCAAGAAACTTGAAAAATCTCTAAAAGCTTGTATATTACAGTACAACCTCAAGTTGTAAAAATGTCATTCATTAAAATATGTGTGGTGGTGGTTTTATTTTTTTATTTATTTTTTATTTTTTTTAAAGGTTTTATTTATTTATTTGGCAGAGACAGCCAGCGAGGAAGGGAACACAAGCAGGGGGAGTGGGAAAGGAAGAAGCAGGCTTCCCAGCGGAGCAGGGAGCCTGATACAGGGCTCAATCCCAGGACACCGGGATCACGCCCTGAGCTGAAGGCAGACGCTTACCGACTGAGCCACCCAGGCGCCCCGTGGTGGTGGTATTAAAACATGACCACGGGTTCTCTGACACCTCTTTTCATCTAATCCCTTCCCCTAAAATAAGGGCTGGCCTCACTGACCGGCTTCTCACAGACCGAATGCGTAGGAAGGGAGGCTGCGCTCCGTCCAAAACTGACTAGAAAAGGCCACAGGGTCCCTCCCACCAGGCACCTGCTTTTGGGATGCCTGCCCTTGGAACACATGTGAGTAAGGAAGCCTCGGAGGGGACTCCAGCCCCAGCTATGGTCAGCCTGCATTTACACAGGAGCCGTGCAGACAGGACTGCCTCCCTGAGCTCAGCGAGAGCATGATAATAAACAACCATTTTCAAGCCACCAAGTTACACAGCAATGGATAACTGGAACAGAAGCACAGGCATACACTTACATATATGTACACACATGCACACCTGACATGCATACACATACCCAAATACACACACAGATATTCCACCATAAGGAGAGGGGCAGGAGAATGGGCTTATACCAAAATGTTACTTGAAGTTATTTGTGGGTGGTACGTTTTCTATATTTTTATGCAAGTATGTATTACTATTTATACTTATTATTTAGTTGGTTGGTTGTAAAAGAAAGATGGCTTATTTTGGATATCCAGACAGGCATAATGGTAAATGCCATACAAATGTGTATGGTGCCTACGTATTTGTACATTTATACATATGCACGCACGTAAACACACACACACAATAAAGAAGGTATGTGTCTATTTTTTATCAGGAACGTCCATAAATCCATACTACCTCATTATTCATTTTCATGTCATTCATTTCAAATAACAGAATATACTCTGAATTCAAAAATTACATAAGTACCTGTAATGCTTGTTTTTGACTCATTCTTTCTTGCCATTCTCTTTCATCTTCTTCTTCTGAACTGAAAGTCAAGCATACATTTACAGTATCTATGATTTAATGATTATAAAAATATCTCTGGAGGCAAGGGGCCACGAGTTCTAGGGGCTACAATGGTGAATCAGACAGCATGACACACGCTGTCACTGTTCCCGCAGTCGGGAGGGGACATGTTCCAGGGAGCAATTACAATATGATCTGAGGACATCCATCGCAAGGGAGGAGCAGGTTGCTAAAGATACAATAAGGGGAGTCACCTCTCTCCAATGGGGGGGCGTCCCTAAAGTTTCCTGGAATCTCTGGCAATTGCACTGCTTGGACTTAGCCACAAATAAGAGAGAGATCTAGTTGTAGGGTCTGGGGAAAGTTCATGGAGACAAGTGTTCCAGGCAGAAACACTATGTTCTATAAACATCTGGACACAAGGGAAAGCAAGCCTGCCTGGAGACAATACAAAGAGGGCCTGGTGAGGTTGGAGAAGCATGTGATTAAGGCGTTGAAGTTTTATCCCAAAGAAATGAGATGCTAGGAAGTGTTTCAAGCTCTGAAATGACATTATCAGGTTTGGGTTTTAACAGATTCTACACCACAAAGCAGACTGAACTTGGTGGGTAGGGGTTCCAGCGAAAGGCAAAGATCAAAGACAAAGACAAAGAAGTGTGGAAGCCTTTACGGTACTTCGAGCAAGGAGGATGGTGGCATTGATGAAGAGAAACAGAACTGGCCTGCTTCAAAAGCCACTTGGTGTCTCAGGAACCCCTGGGACACACTGCTGGGCCCTCCACCTGCACTTCAGCCACAGAAGCAGCTGACCATGAACAGCGAGCCAGAGAGAGGAGCCTGAGAAGGAGTGGCCGGAGAGGTTCCCAGACAGCAGGACGGCAGAGATGCCGAGTCACGTGCAGCTAAAAAGTACAGTAAGCTAACACCTGCAAAGTGTCAGTGGATTTAGCAAGGAGGACGCTGTGTGTGGACTGGCAGCATGGTGGTGAGAGACAGAAGACACAGGATGAGAAACAGAGACAGCACGTATAAGCAGAGGGTAGGAAATGTGAAAATCCACATCTTCAGGAATTACACACGAACAGTGCTAACACCAGATCTGCAGAATGAAGAGAGACACACCAGCACAAACCACCAAAACACAAGGACAAGTTAATCACTAAAAAATTTAGTCTTTGAAACATTCTAAAAGGTGTCAAGAATGCATTTGTAGATGCATTAATTCCCACGTGCCTTACATGTAGATAAAAACACAAAGGTTTGAAATCTGTCTGAATATACACACAATTACTATTTTTAAATAGTTAAACATTTACCTATTTTTTTCTTCCTTCTGTAAAGGTGGCAAAACATAGATGTCATCTTCTCTTTGAACTTGAGTAAGACTGGGGAGGGCTTCATCTCTGAAAAGCACACACAGACGTTAAGCAGAGGTAATGGGAAAGAGGACTGAGTCAGGAAGACTCCCCCACTGATTACACAAGCCCTGCTGAGGGGGGAGAAGTAGAAAAACACGGGGCTGTAACAGGCTTCTTTCTGCTGTCCCGCCTGCCCAGGCTGCTGCTGTGGGAAGCAAGCGTGGCCTCAAGAGAAAGGGGAAGCTCACTGTGGCTCCCAGCACCTCGGCCAGGGCCTCAACTACAGGCACAGAGACCCACCTTATAAAAGTACAAAGTGCAGGCAACACAATACTATGGCTTTTCTCTCTCCATATTCAAGCTGACTCTCACCGAACAGGGAATTTTCACAACTTCCAATTACTGGGTTAAATGGGCCCACTTATCCCTCTGACTTCATCATCTGTTATCTGCCAAGTTAAAATCAGGGAAAGGGAACCACAGGAATCCAAGGCGACAATTAAAAGCTTTTAATCCTTAATATTAATGTAATTTGCCTCTTGCCTTTTGCTTTTTAAGGCAGTTTTGATAGCTTGTCTTTTCAAAAATGTTTTCAAAAGCTTCTCTGTAGTTTTTCTGGAGTCAGTGGTTGCCAAATCCTTTCTGTGCCTTCTCTTAGCCTGTGAAAACAAAGGACACAGGATTCTGTTTCAGGGTATTAGTATATTAAAAACATTTCTGTGACTTTTTTCCACAGAATTTGGTTTACCTGAGTTTTCAGACTATGACTACTTTAGTATTTCCTCCAAACTGTCATATCAGTGGGTATGTTCACATTTCTGGTACATAAAGGACACTGAGTCTCCATCTACCTACTACTAAATGGACTGGCTAGGATACAGTATTTGGGAAACTATTAATTTACTTTCAGTTTCTTTTAGATAGCCTTCAATGTCCCCAAGAGGCCTACAACTTAATAATATCTAATTAAATAAATGTTTCTCAAAAGGGATTATTATATTAATGTACTCTTTTAAGATGTCACTGTTATGCCAAAACAAATTTCTGATATTGGTCTTTATAAAAAATACATTACTTGGAACACCTGGGTGGCTCAGTCAGTTAAGCGTCTGACTCTTGACTTTGACTCAGATCATTATTTCATGGGTCGTGGGATCAAGCCCTATGTCGGGCTCTATGCTCAGCAGGAAGTCTGCTTGAGATTCTCTTTCCCTCTGCTTTTGTCCCTCACCCTGCTCTTTCTCTTTTCTCTCTCTCTCTCTCAAAAAACATAAAAATAAAAATAAAAAAATAAGTTACTTACATGCCACTCTGTCCCTTAACATTCAAGACTATATCATAAGAAATCCTAAAATGTACAGACATATCTTATAAGAAATGTCCACGTAGGAAAAAATGGAATACTCTCCATGCTTATGGTGGAATATAAGGGGGAAATACCAAAACATTCTTTTCCTTTTTTTTTAATTTTTAATTTTAATTTTTATTTTTATTTTTTTTAAAGATTTTATTTATTTATTCAACAGAGATAGAGACAGCCAGCGAGAGAGGGAACACAAGCAGGGGGAGTGGGAGAGGAAGAAGCAGGCTCATAGCGGAGGAGCCTGATGTGGGGCTCGATCCCATCACGCCAGGATCACGCCCTGAGCCGAAGGCAGACGCTTAAACGCTGTGCCACCCAGGCGCCTCCTTTTTTTTTTTTAAATTAAGATATAACTGACCTATAACACTGTAGAAGTTTAAGGTGTACAATGTGTCGATTTGGTACATTTATATATTACAAAATGATTACTACAGTAGTGTTAGCTAACATCGTTATCATGGGGCTGGGAAACTGGGGAGATGTTGTTTACTAATAGATAAATAAATTCTGGAGTTCCTTTTTCCTGCCTAATCCTTCCAAGGAGTACCTGACAGAATGTGCCTTGGATAATTTAAAACTGCAACACACAAGTCTAGACCTTTTCCTGAGGGAACAAATGTCCCCAAGCATTTATCAATCCTAACATTTCTCCTACATTCTCACTTAATTAGACAATGTCTGTCTGGTGTGAGTATGAAGTGATGAGCTGGCATTTTCAACACGTGAAAGTCTTATTACAAATGGGTGCTACCATGGGGGAGGGGTACACAATTACTCCAAAGTTCACAACTTTGTTCCAACATTGTTTTAAACTACTTTCAGAATAAAGAAACTCAATGTCATTCTTTTATATCCTGGCCAATTTCCTTCCTCATCAATCCACTTTTGTCACACCTGGCACGACATAAAATCCAATTACTCTTTAAACACTGAGGACCCAGGATCTCAGATTCAGGGACGCATTTCCCCACAAGCTCTCTATCACACTCATGCTCGGGAGCATAGCTGAAACCCAAGCACACCTAAGGTAGGACACCTAAGAAGATACTCTAAAAGGAAAACTCTCGATTGTAAGAATTTAAGTAGTTCTATTAAAAGTTGAAATTCATCATTGCACCCAGGACGTAGTCTCACAAATAATCCTTTTTTAAAGGAAAAAGTGTTGACTGTTCAAGATAAACTTAAAGAAAGTTGAAATTAAGTTGGATATACGTCAAAATAAGTCTTGGCTTCCAAAATTCTAAAGAGAAGATTAAAATTCTACATGAACTTTTCTTTCCTTCTAATAATGCAGAAAGGAAAAAAACGAAAACAAAAAACAGATGACTCTTACCAAAGTCTGTTTCTTCAACAGTGGAGCATCCCCATCAAACACAAAAATAGGACGAATTCGAAAAAATAAGAGTTTGCAGAGCCGATGAAACAAAGTGAGAAGATGGGCGTTTTCTATTGAGTTCCCATGGCAATCCCGGACTCCTCTTAGCGCCTGGTTTAACCAAATGCTGATATCTGGTAGAATTGTTAAAGGAAAGTATTTTGGAATTTCTTCCCTCATCCCCAAGATTTTAACTTCCCAATAACTATCATCATCTAAACATTAAAACTAGGCCATCACAGTTCATGTGAAATTGAAAAAAATGTTTAGCCCTGATGGAATCTGCCTAAAATCCATTAACTTTATTTGAGCCCTTGTTACTACTGTTTGCAGGCTGAATTTTAAAACATTACATTGACAGATGTGTCCTTTAAAAAATCAAATTGCAAACACTTGCTTCTTTAAAAAAAACCTAATACTCTCTACAGAATTTTAGTAAATTAGCACAACCCTTTTGGAGAACAATTTGGTAATTAATAGCAAAAAATATAAAAACTGGCATTCTGTTTTAGTACTTCTATTTCCAGACATTTATTCTCAGAATATCATCATAGATTCACAGTAAGAGTTACTTCTAAGAATGTCTGCAGTGATGAAAATATGAAAAACAATGTAAAAGTTTTTCAACAGATCTTTACTTAAACTAAATTGTGATATACCAATTTGCTGGAATATCAAATAGCCCTCAAAAAAGGAAGCTACAGAAGCATCTATAGTGATAAGAAAGACAGTCACAAAATATTAAAGGACACAAAACAGGTTACAAAACTATGGAATGTATAACTTACATTTTATAACATAGGTGCTATGTTAAATATAGAAAACTAGAAGTTCAGATGCCAAAATATTAACAATACTTACGTCTTCTATAATTAGAAGTAATTTATGTTTTCTTGGGAGTTTTCTTATATTTAACTTTTGTAAAAACTGCTTCTTACCAAATTACTTCCTATTTGTCCATAAGACAAGGGATGTGGAGCTGCTGGTTTTCCTGCTGTCAGTCTCTCTGCTCGCTCCTCTAACTCACCACTCAAGCAGGACAACTTCAGCAGAGCTCTCCTGCGGGCCCCTCCCCTCCTCCCGCTGCATGGGCTACCTTAGCAACCCCCCACCACACCCTCTCCATGTGCTCAGGCTGCCCCAGGCCCTGTCCTCACTCCCAGACTAGATGGCCTAGTCAACATCTCTACCTGATGCCTTGCAGACATTCCCAACTTGACATGATCAAAACTGAACTCCACGTATTTTATTTTTTTCTTATTTAGATTCAATTTAGTTAAGATACAGTGCACTATTAGTTTCAGGGGTAGAATTAGTGATTCATCAGTTGCATATAACACCCAGTGCTCATTACATCAGGTGCCCTCCTTAATGCCCATCACCTACTTACCCCATCCCCCGCCCCCCAGCAACCCATAGCTTGTTCCCTGGAGTTAAGAGTCTCTTATGGTTTGCCCCCTCTCCATGTCTTTTCTACCAGGCTGCTTATGCCCCCATTGCAGTGAATGTCAACCCCCCTCACCGAAGCCAGAAAGCTGAACGTCATCCCCTACGCTCCCCTCATCCAAAAACAACCAGGTTTTATCAAATCCACCTTTTAATTTACCTTGAAGGTAGACCCTTCCTGCCTCCAGGGTCTTCTCACAGGCTCCTTCCTCTGCCTGAGTTTCTCCCTCTCTTAGCTTAGTTATCTCTGACTCATAAGTCTCAGTCTATGGGTCACTTCCTCAGCCCAGATAAGCATCTCCACTTATACACTCCTATTCAAAAATGTATTGCTTACTATGTGGCAGAAATTCCACTGGGGATACAGCCGTGAACAAAACAAAGGGTTTGCTCTTGCGGAGTTTACAATCTAACGGAGGCAAAAACCAAACCACGAGCTCCATGCCTTGTCTGGCCCACACTTCTGTGCACTACTCTCCCTTTCACAGGACATATAGGAGGCAACAAATACTTGCTATTAATGGGCTGAACAGTTAAGTATTTAAATGAATGTACATTACCTAATTTATAACCATAAAACAAATTAGGCCCATCAACACTTAACTCAGTAAACACTGTTACAAAATAACTAGTGGAAAGCAAGCTATTATTATATTCATTCCAATATTTGAGTGCTACTATATGCCAGCATATCCAAGATCCCAAGGTCTTGGGATAGTACAGCAAACAACATACCCCTGAACAAAACAGATAGGGTGTCCATCTCCAAGAAACTTGCACTCTAATGGGGAAGACTAACAATAAAAAAGAAAAAAATGAAGTAATAGATACATAATCTATGTATTATAGATATACTATAATACATATGGTTATATAATACAAAAAAGTAAATAGAGCAGAGTAAAAGGACAAGACTGGGGGGTCAGTGCAGAGCTAAGTCAACACCAAATCCTACTTCCAAGGTAGATCCTTTATCCTACCACTTCTCATTGTCTTACCTTTTACTAGGGCTATTATAACTAGTTTTAAAACTAGTTTCCTAAAGGACTTAGGTCTGCACTGTATTGGATAAATATTTCTGTTTGGCTTTTTTCTTGTTGCTACACTGTTGTACAGGATTAAGTTTCCACTTAAACCAGTACTTTAAATGTTATAATCAATGAGAAAATCAAATTTCAGATCAGGGGCTCTCAACTTCTGCTATCCTTTTGAACTGGATATAAAGCTTTTAAAACACAGATTGCTAACATACATATGCCTAAAATTCTAAATACTAGAGACTATAATGGGTCTTCTTTTATTATTATTATTAATCATAGGTAGTCTCAACCAGGGTTGAAAGTTCCAGCTTGAAATTATTTTTTAAAATATATGTAACACTAGCCATTCTGAAAATATTTGCATAATTTGACTTGTCTAATTTCAGTAAGTTTATTTTTTTAAAAAAAAGGAACATTAAATTTGTCCCAGGGCTGGAAAAAAGTTAAATCCACAGCAAAGCTAGATCATTTTATAGAAAAAACCCAAAGGATCAATAACATTTTGAAATGAAAGATAAATTACTTTAGTTCTATTGTTAGGTGCCTTACAATTTAATATTCGTTAGTTTACATAGCCTAAAGAAAGTGTAATATTTTGCTAATCAACTTAAATGCATTTCACAAATGTTAAGGTCCATAAGAGACAAAAGTTCAACTGTTAATTATTATTGGACACATTTAGATTGTATAAATAACAAAGGCACTCACCTACAGATGGTTTAAAAACTGTATTTTAGGGATTCAAGAGTAAATTATGAACCTAGTATGTCATAGATAATTTCTTAACAAGTAAGACAAAAAATGGAATATAGGTCAGATATTTGAATTCAAATTCCCATGAAAATGAAACAAAGCAAAATCAATTATAAAACAGTAATCAAATATTCTCTTTTTACATATATATATTTATACACATACATATGTATAAGATTATAACTGGAGATCTTTGACAGTCCTCTTTAAATGATTTGTTCTTTGAGAAAAACTTAATAACCTCATGAAAATTACTTCATGTCCCAAAAGAGCTCCTGAATCATCTAAAAATAGATCATCTAAATTCTAAATTAAATGCTTTAACTTCCTTACTTCGGACAACTTCCTAAAAAATTAGAATGCTGAGCTTCATGCGTCATCTTAATGATTTTACAAATTATTAATTCTTCATAGGGGCTACAACATAAAATGCCTAAGTCTTTGCTGCAATTTGAAGGGTTCCTGTCACTGAAAACTGTGCTTTCCTTCACATACAGGTCTATGAAGAAAATCTTTAGAAATCAGTGATTTGAGGAACCACTAGAGGGCAGCAATAGCACATGCGCTACACACACACACACACACACACACACACACACACACACACACACACACCACCCCCACCCCCACCCCCTCTTTCCCTTTCCCCTACGCAAGGTATCGCGCATAAAAACTTTAAAGCAAGCCCAAACCCATTACGGATGTATTTCAAGATTATTCACACTGCAGAAAATATCATCTTAACTTTATTTGAAAAATTACCAGTGTCCCATTACGTATAAGTTGTCTCCATACTAAATAATTGCTCCTCTCTCAGTGGCTCCTTCCGCAGAATTCCCCTCTATTCTTAAACTTCATTTACCACCGACAGCAATTATTTACATGACTCTCTCCTCACCTCGTTTATGAACTAGGCTCACAGGTTCCCACATAGGGAATTGGCCTAAGGTACCACCAGCTTGCAGAACAGAATAGCCACTCAAAAAAGGAGGAGGAGGAGGAAGAGGAGAATGCTTAACGTATAAAAAGACCAAAATTTCAGAAACAGTATTCACATGTTTTGATAAAAAAGAAAAACATTTAATTACAAAGACACCAAACCAGCCAGACATATACACAAACGACAGTCCTTTCAAAGTCCATCAAAGAGCCTGGGAGGAAAAAAAACAGAACAAAACAAAACCCTGTGTACATTTTTATATCTTTCCAGTGTTGTACCCCATCAATTTCCTATTCCAAAACTCATAATAAAAGTTACCTTTAAAAAAGAAAAAAGGTCAAACACCTGTCCATACGATCCTTCTTCTAACAAACCTAAGTGGAGCAGGACCCAGGACAGCAGGCAAACCACCGGCGGGAAGTCCACTTCATTTTCTCCACGCTGACCTCCCAGCAGGGATACTTTTAGGCTAGCTCCTTTTACTTATATAGCCCCTTTATTTCTCATACCAACCCTGTGTAGATACTATTATCACCTCCACTTTCCAGATGAGAGAACGAAAGCAAAGAGCGGCGTAAAGTACTGCCTGTAAGTGATGAAAACTGAAGACTCCAACCCCGCGTGGCGTGACTGCAAAGCAGGGACGAGCAGACATTCAGAGAAAGAAAACGTCGTGAAGGAGATGTTACTGCCACCCCGAGTAGGACTGTCATCCTACCAACACCATTCTGCGCTCAGGGGGGGAAGCCCAGAGTGAGCCAACACCTGACGCGAATCTCTGCACCCAAGAACACGTTAAGGATACCCACGGCGAGGATCTTCCCTTCCAGCGTCTCCGGGCTGACCTGCCGCCCGGAGCACTCCAGCAGCTTCCAGAGCCCGTGGACTCCCATGTGGCCCCCAGCGACAGTCGGGGGCGGGGTCGCGGGAGGCCTTCTATTCCAATTCTACCACAGCCTGCACCGCCGCCGGGGCCAGGCAAAGCTCCCCCTGCTCCCACCCACAGAAGATGGAAAATAATTCAGAGCATGCGGTTTCCCAGGGCGAACCGGCACAGGCGAGAACGGTACTTCCTGGCGGCTGACACTGCCTCACGGAAGAAAGGCAGGACCAGAGAATGGCCGGCGTCGGGAAGGAGCAGGTCCTCCTCTCGCCCAAGGTTTGGACCAAATGTAAGCACTCTTAACGGAAGAGCAGCGTGAGAGGACAGCGCAAGTGAGGTAAACAGCCAGAAGCTGGTCCCCCGACACAACCTGTCTTCTTGAGTTAGTGCGTAAACCCACGCGAAATGGGGCCTCTCGGCTTCCGTCTAATACGATGCTCAAGCCGGAAGCCCCGCCTCCCGGCACTACGTATATTTGCTGCGCCTTTTCATTCCTGAAGGGAGGGGGCGGTTCGGTCCCAGCGTTTGTGTTGTGTTATTCCCGAGCTTGCGTTCCCGAGCTTGTTATTCCACGTTGGCATTCTGTCGCAGCAAACGTTAAAACTATGCGCAGGGTATCTACTTGCTGAGATGACAGTTTTCTGCGTCTCCTCTGCGTATCAGTTTTTCCCCACCAGCCGCCAGTTCTGCAGACTCTAAATACCAAGTACTGTTTTACCCGAGAGGCGACAACAGAAAGGTGGTTGCTTTGCTGGAGTTGTTAAACTAATAAGTGTTTTGTCTGGTAACTTGTAGTAGCTAGATATAATAGGGTATCATTTTAAGTTAAGCACCTTTTAAAAGTCTTAACCCTTGAAATATAGTTTGGTTTTCTCTGGCGTTTAAATTTAGGATTTCACGGCTTGCAGGTCAGAAATGACGAGAAACTTAATTATCGGAGTAGCTCTTGGAAAGGCGGTGGCTCTGGAACCCTCAGGCCCAGAGTCAGATCCCGACCACACCACCACGTCTTAGTGTTCAGCATTGTTCAAGTAACGTTTGTTAAGAACTTGTTTCTTCCTTTGCAAACTGAGTATAAAACCAATCTTTGCAGGCTGTGTTACCTAGGATCAGAGGTGATGTATATAGACTACTTACCACTACTCTTCAATAAATGATAACCTTATCATACATACTGGTTCTAATTTGAAGTATTGAAACGAAATTCAAGCTCAATGGAAAGGTTGATTTAAATGAGGAGGTGATTTTGTTAAAAGGAACCCTTTATGACAGAGCTATCAAAAATTAATTTTTAGCAAAGCCATTGTATGAAGTGCCTTTTTGCATTTCCTTCATCTGTGGAGTAATTTCCAGAATTAGTTCCTAGTTGTATTTTACAGAGGTTAACATAATTGCCTATTCAATTTTTGCCCCCCCCCCCCCAACACACACACTCCAGACGCTTAGCAGGTGTTCCATAAATACTGCCTAAATGACCTCTTTCAGCCTCTAGTCTTAAAGCTGTCTGGTGTATCTTGCACCCTCCTGAAAGAATTTCCTCCCAAGTCAGGCAGCCTTTGGTCCAAATCCTCTCTGAGCCATATAATAACCCTGTGTTAGTGGGCTCGGTTGTGTTCACCTCCTAAATTTGTATGTTAAAGTCCTAAACCCCAGCACCTCAGGATGTGACTGTATTTGGAGATAGGGCCTTTTAAAGGTGACTAAGTTAAAATGAGGCTCTGAGGGTGAACCTACAGGGATGTGTGCACAGAGGAAAGACCCCATGAGGACATAGCTAGAAGGTGGCCACCTGGAAGCCAAGGAGAAAGGAAAAACCAAACCTGTCAACATCCTGATCTCAGACTTCCAGCCTCCAGAAGTATGAGAAAATAAATTTCTGTTGTTTAAGCCACCCCACCCCCCGGTCAGTGGTGTTTTGTTATGGTAGCACTAATAGACTAAGACACCCTATGATCCTAAGCAAGTTTCTTCACCAATGAGAGACTGTGAGAAGAAATGGAGACAGTATCTTCTTCTTGGGGTTATTCTGAGATCAGTGATTTAATATGAAACACCTACTGGGTAATGGTGCTCAAATTAGTTTGCTGAGTGAATGACCGAGGGAGAAAATGCTATGGGTAAAACTGTTATACAAACTGATGGATCCTAGAGCAACTTGCATGAGCCCCTTTAGTTTCTGGGAGAAGGCAAGTTTGGATGTGTTTTAGCTGCTGCACCAGGCTGGCCTAATGATAGGCCAACATAGTAGTGGGGAAAGGAGCAGCTTGAGGATTTGATCTAAATGAACTTTTGTTATGCCTACGAGCTGGATAAAAGCAAATAGCCAATGTAGGCATTTGAGTATTGTAAGTCGTCTTAAATCCAGAACAACATTTCTTGAATACAATATATTTTTTGAAGGAACAGTAACTAAGTGGTATATATTTGACTTACAGCCTCCTTTAGATGCTGCTTAAAGAGCTCTCAAGATTCTGAACAGTAATACACATCTTTTGGAGTAATAATGGCAAGCACTATCTGCAAAGCACTGTTCTAAACACTGTATATGCATTAACTTATTTATTCTTCAAAACAATTTATAAAGTATATGCTATTATCCCCACCTTATCAATGAGGAAATAAGCACAGAAACATTAATCTTAACTTGCCCAAGATGATACAGCTAGCAAGTACAGAACCAGTATTTTGAACCTTCAGTGCTTCTATGGAGACTCATAAGAAGAGTGACCAAGAAATATTGACAGGAGTGTTACTAATTTTGAAAGAGAAGTGTGCAGTAACTTGCGCATAGTTTTTGGAAAATTAGTCTCTATAAACTTCAATGTGCTCTTAATAACTGATGACCTTATATATCAAGTTATTCAGTGATCATATATATCAAGACTTTTATAAAAATTGTTTTCAGCCAATAGGCAATCTGTATAAACTCACCCTCCTTCTTAGGTGTCACTGTATTCTTTATGTTGCATTTGTCTCCTTTCCTCTTGGGTCTTTCTATCTACCTCTTCTCTGAAATGTTTCATTGAACTCTATGAAATTGCTGATATTCAACCATGTTGGACCTACAAAAATGACTTCTTTTGGTTCAAGCTAATATAATTTAATTTTCTATTTCCTATTTTAAAGTCTCATAGGAATCTAAAATTATAGTCATAATGTATATTGTTTCATTGATTATAAAAGTCTGATACAAGATAGTTTCTTGTCACATACTTCAGAATTCCAAGGGTACTCCCTACCTAAAACAAAGGTTCAAAACATTCACATTATTAAAAGTAGAAAACAAAACTTTATTTGATGAAAACTTCTTAAAAGTTCCAGTGTGAAGTAACAAAATCAATAACCTACAAATCTCTTTCAGTCCTTTGCATTTCACGCAAAATATTCTCTTCAGAAAAAATGACCATTTCATAATATATATCCCTGTCTGTAGGCTAGGCATGTCTGAGTGGATAAATGGATATAAAATTCAAAAACGAAAATGAAAATATTTTAAAAATAAATCTGAACCCTCTCCTTGAGGTGTATTGCAATATGGTTACCAACATATTCAGCACCTTGTAATAATCAAGTTACTGATTTGAGTCAAGGAACAGCCCCTGAAATGAAAGAACAAGTCACAGGTTGGCAGCAGAAGAAAAACTGATATCAACTAGAGAGGAGCTCAAACATATGAAATCCACTCTTTCTGAACTATTTAACACTCACATCAAACAGCTAATTGTACAGATTTTAAAAAGAAGCAGCTCAGAGTTGGGAATATAGATATTTGTCCTCTGAGTGACATAACATTCCTAATGCATCTTTTAATGCTGTTAACGACATAGGACTCCACGCTGAGGGACGAATTAAATATCAGAAGATTTCATTTCACAGATTACCTTGGATATAGAAACTTTGGACCCCACTCGTTCTTTTATTCTATTCCAAAACAAGTTTCATTAGATGGTAAGATACTAAGTCAAAAAAGTCAAGAATATCCTGAATCAATGCACCAATAGAAAAGATGAGTTTCTTGAGTCTTCTCTTTTGCCTCTTTATTGAGGATCCTGAGAAAGTTAGTCAGGAAACAAATGAGGCAGGCAAGATACTGCTTACAAGTAAAAGAATTCTGGATTCACTAAATAATTTTAAATGAGCTTTAACCATGAGAGGAAACTAGAAATCAACAGCCCCAATTTTGTTTAAAAGGGCAGATGGTGCCTTACATTTTGAGTTTAGGAATAAAACTATCTGCAACAAATGTCTGGTGATTAAGTCATAAGAAATAATTTCATGCTTAAGTATTGCAAATCATGATGCTATTAAGTGAATTTGTGTTTGATTTGTTTTTATGCGATTTATTGGATTTTGTGAAATTGTCCATAATGTTTTCAAACTCTTCACTTTAAAAGGATAGTAATCTGTGCTTATCTGCTTATATATCTGAAATCACCCATCATAATCATATACAAGCTTATTTACTGGAGAACTACAAGGTTACGTCTTGTACCACAAGGTCTGTTCCTATTTAGTGTCGACTTAATGAAATCTTCCACTGTCTTACTGCAGTCTTGTACAGACCAGTAGTGTGTGTAACACAAGATGTTCAGTACCCAGCATGGTCAATCATTCCCGTCATAATCACTGTAACCCTGGTAGCCACTGTTCCTTCTCTCATGGATACTGGACATCTTTTTCCATGCCGAGTCCTGATGGAAACTAGCACTGAAAGACCGGCCCAGACGCCCATGCTGCTTCTTGGAGATGTTATCTTCACTCTCTGATTTGGCAATTCCCTGGGCATGTGTTGGAGGTTGTGATTCTTGTCGAACAGTTCCAAATGGAAAGTTCCAAAGGCCAAATCTTTGCCAGTTAAGTCTCTGGAATGCTATGATGCAATGCAGATTTCCCCCAACCTGAGAAGAAAAAAAGTTGGGTTAAGAAAATAAAAGGAATTGTGTTAATAATGTGGGTTCCTATGAATTCCCTTATTTTTCTCCTTCACCTGCATCAAAACAGACATCATCAGATTGCCTTATCCTGCATCTTTCTTGACCAGCTGCCTTTACAAAAATATAACAATGCCCACAGGAGCCAAAACACCTTCCCCCCCATATGCCTCTCCACCAGTCACACACACTATAACCTCCCCAATTGCCTAATCCAAACTCCAAGATTTGGGGCACTTGGATGGCTCAATCAGTCAAGCAGCCAACTCTTGATTTCGACTCGGGTCATGATCTCAGGGTTGTGAGATCAAGCCCTGCATCTGGCACTGCACTCAGTGCAGCTTACTTGGGATTCTCTCTCTCTCTCTCTTCCTCTGCCCCTCCCCCCACACTCACTCGCTCACTCTCTCTCAGATAAATAAATAAATAAGATCTTCAAACACCAAGATCATTCCTCTTTTTATCTCCTACACATTCTTGATGTTAGTAGCATCATGTCAGTGGGATGTCAATCCACAGACTCTACCTATCCCTGAGAACGTCCCCCAGTCCCCTAGTGTACACATGGCTCTGCTTCATGGCCACAGTTCATTTGGCTCAGGAGTGAACACCTGACCCAAGCTGGGCCAAAACTATGGAACTGGGCCAGAGGCAGGTGGGTCTAGACTGCTTATCTCAAAGGGAGATATAAGTTGAAGTTCCTGATCTATAGGAACTAAATAATCAGATAAGAATAGCATACAACTCCCAAAAGAATGAGACAGATTAACTACTTGGCCCCTACTGACATTCTTTTAGCTGATACCAGTCCCTTATGAATCCAGGCTAGAGTTTTGCCTTTTCGTTCTAAAGATACCCCTGTGTCCTGAAAGTAATTTTCACTTTTCTATCTAAGAATCTGAAGTGGATTACTATTATTTACAACCTGAAGAGTGCTGAGTAGAATACTGCATTTTGGCTGGTCGGGAAATATCTTCAAATACTATTGTGTTCTTACCTTCTTTGTTTTTCGATACTGCAGCCCCCTCTCCAAGTGTCGGATATCTAGATATTCTGGATTTTGAGTGTTGAGATCAATAACAATATCTGCCCACCTATAGTGAAAAAGGAAAGATAAAGCACACCTTTCTCTAAGTACAAAATACCATTGTAACGGAATCTTTTTAAAAGATGTTATTTATTTACTTATTTATTTATTTGAGAAAGAGGGAGCACATGAGCAGGGGGAGGGACAAGCAGACTCTGCGCTGAGTACAGAGCCCAATGCAGGGCTCAGTCTCACAACCCCAAGATCACGGCCTGAGCTGAAATCAAGAGTTGGATGCTCAACCCGCTGAGCCACACAGGCGTCCTGTAATGGAACACTTCACATGAGCAACTTGCTACAATATTACCATGACGCTAATTCTCTTATATCAAGATTGTTCCACCTACCAAGCTTTAATTCTTTTTTTATGACTTTTCTGTTTAACCAACTATTGCCAAGATTCTCAGTTTTAAAATGGTTACTTTCACAAAGAAATACATATGTATCAAGCTGCTACATGACATCCTGCAGGCTAGAGTAGAAACAATCCATATTTGCTTTTTAATTAAGGTCAAGTTTTCAAAAGATTTAAAAGTTACATGAGCGTGCCTGGGTGGCTCAGTCAGTTGGGTGTTCGACTCTTAGTTTCAGCTCAGGTCATGATCTCCTGGTTGGGAGATGGAGTCCCGCCTCTAGGTTCACACTCAGCTCAGAGGGAAGTGGTCCACTTCCCACCTCCCTCTCCCTCCACCCCTCTCTCCCACCTCCACATGCTCCCGCCGCTTTCTCCTTCTCTCTCCCTCTCTGAAATAAATAAATCTTTAAAAAAAAAAAAAAAGTTGGCATGCATTTATTCACAGACAACATGACTGATTGTATAGAAAATCCAAAGCAATTACAAATTACTTTGGATTATAAAACTACTACTGAAATTAATGTGTTTGATAAAGATGCAGTATTCAAGGCCTATATATATAAATAAGTTGTATTTTTGTACACTACCAGAAAATAATTAGGAAGTGAAATTTTTTTAAGGGAAGTGCCAAAAGGTGCAAACTTCCAGTTATAAGATAGGTAAGTACTAGGTTTTATAATGTACAACATGGTGACTATAGCAAACCCTGCTCCATGATATATAGAGAAGTTGGTGAGAGAGTAGATCCTAAGCGCTGTCATCTCAAGGAGGATTTTTTTGTTAACTAAACCTGTTGTGGTCATCATTCCACAATATATGTAAATCAAACCATCATGCTGTACACCGTTAACTTATATAGTGATATGTACCAGTTATTTCTCAATAAAACTAGAAAATAGACAATTTTTTTAAGTAAAATTTATTTTTTTTAATGTTTTTTTATTATATTACGTTAGTCACCATACAGTACATCTCTGGTTTCTGATGTAAAGTTCGATGATTCATTAGTTGCGTATAACACCCAGTGCACCATGCAATACGTGCCCTCCTTACTACCCATCACCAGTTCATCCCGTTCCCCCACCTCCCTCTCCTCTGAAGCCCTCAGTTTGTTTCTCAGAGTCCATAGTCTCTGATGCTTCATTCCCCCTTCTGATTACCCCCGTTTCTTTATCCCAATTTTTTAAAAGCCAATTTAAAATACCATTAAAACACTGTATTGTATGCTTGCAATTTGCTAAAAGAGTAGATCTTAAGTGTTCTCACCACACACACAGAAAAGGTAACTATGTGAGCTGATGGATATGTTAATTAACACCTGATTGTGGCAATCATTTCACACAGTATATATCAAATCCGTACATTATACATTTTAAATATATATAGTTGTATTTGTGTATTATGCCTCAATAAAGCTAGGAAAATAAAAAATTTTAAGTAAAAAAAGGAATAACAGTATCAAATACTGGTGAAGATATGAAGAACAACTGGGCTCTCCATACAATGATGGTGTGAGTGTAAAATGGTACAACCCCACAAAAGAACATTCTCCCAGTTTCTTAAATACACATCTATCCTATAATCAGCAATTCCACTCCTAGGTATCTACCCAAGAGAAACAAAACATGTCCACATGTCCTCAAAAAACTTGCACAAGAAAATGTGGCATATCCATACAACAGAAAATTATTTGGCCATATCAAGGAATGTAGTTCAGGTCCATGCTACAACACAGATGAACGTTGAAAACATTATTCTAAGTGGAAAAAAAAAAACAGACACAAAAGGCCACACATTTTATGATTCCGTTTATATGAAATGTCCATATTAGGCAAATGCACAGAGACAGAAAATAGATCAGTGTTGCCAGGGCCTGGGGGGGAGGGGACTGGGGAGTGACTGCTAATGGGTATGGGGTTTCTTTTGAGGGTAACAAAAATGTCCTAGAATTAGGTCATGGTGACTGATGCTCAACTCTAAATACACTAAAATCCATTGAACTGTACATTTTTAAAGAGTGCACTTCATGGTATGTGAATTTTATTTCAATGAAGCTGTTACTTAAAAAATTTTTAAAGACATGTACATTAATGTTCCTAACAGTTTGACCCACAATAGACCACATTCAAAACAATCCAAATATGTCATCAACAGGAAAACAGATGGCAAATTGCGGTATACTTACAGTACCGAATACCACTCAGCAATGAAAAAGAAGCATGACATGCATGACAAAGTGGATGAATCTCACAAGCTTACTTAAATGATAGAGGCCAGAGAAGAAAGAATATTGTATGACTCCACTGACATGAATTTCAAGGACATGCAAAGTAATTCCACAGTGAAAGAAAAGAGGTTGTCTCTGGAGACCATCAGGAAAAGAGAATGAGGGTACTTTCAATGCAATGAAAATCCTTCATATCATGATTGGGGTGGTGATTACACAGGTGTATTCAGTTACCAAAATCCACCTAATTATACAATTAAGATCTGTGCATTTCACTACATGTAAATTTTACCTAAATTAAAGAGAAAAGGGGAAATTAACATACTTTTTACAGTGAATAGCGGGATGTTTTCTACTTGATTCTCCAATTAAGATCCAATATTCTACTTCTTGTGGTGAGAGGGGACCCCTGCTAAATATAAAATACATTCATAGTAAGCTTATTAAGGCCATTCACTCCTTTGAAAATATTGCTTCAACTATGTTAATAAAAGATATACTAAAGTTTATTCAAACATGACATTCATTAATGCTAGAATAGATACTGGAGTTTAGGCTTGAACAAATTTCTTAAGGCCATTAAAGAGAAAGCATAAATTAAACTTAGCTCTTGATCCCTATTATAAAATACAGGACTGAAAAAAAATGAAATATACCACCTCTCAGCATCAAAAAAGAAGAAAAACATCATGGGATGCTACCAGCATACTCCAGCTACTCCTCTCCTTTCACTGTGCATTTAAAAAGTTTCAAAAGGCATCCTAAAAATAAAACCCTAAAGTATACCGATGCCCTAATCCCACCTTTGGAAACTAATTCCAGTCAGTCTGGAGTAGAGCACAGGGAGGGATTTGCCCAGTTGCAGAGGCATCTCAGGTGATTGTTAGGTACAGGCAGAGGTGGAAAACTCTCCCCTAATGGGTACAAAGTAGGAGGACCTACAGTTTCACGTTTTATATTTGATAGATGTCTGCAGTAAGGTGAAGTTGCAGAATGAAACCGTAGAAGAAACAACATACCTCTCCTCCAAAGCCAAGAATAAGACATTTCAGGATTTGGAGAGATCAAGTAGTTTCCCCCTTGCTCCTCATTCACAAAAAAGACAATGTCCTGCTTCCTGGTTTCCCAGGTCTCAGGATCCTGTCCCAGGACCCCGACACCCCACAGTGCCTTCAGAGGGACTCAGCCTCAAAGAACCCATTCTACCCCCAGATGACCGAGCCATGTGCTCCCTGCCTGACCCTCAAGTTTCACTGAAAGAGCAGTGCTGGCCCTTCGTCCTCTCAAGTACCGATGCCCCCCCACCCGAGACAAAGGGGGAACACTGATAAATTCCACATTTTTCACCATGAGAAAAGAAGATGCTGCTTCATGTACTCAGGTGGGACAACTTTTTGATACAAGATTCCACAACTCATTTTCCATGTGGATGAAAACACCATGACGTAATATGGGACGTCCTATGCAACTGTTTCATAACAAACGTAAAAGTGATTTTTCAGACGTCCTTCTCTTCATGAGTCTGAACGACAGTATCTAAGTGAATAATGTAAAAGCACAACTAACCAAATGCAATTCTACAAAAGAATTAGCAAAAATATTGAAGAATAGTCTAACTTTAAAAAAAAAAAAGAATAGTCTAACTTGATGTAAAGAAAGCAAATTACCAAATCATCCAATTTCTAAGCGGCTAAATATCTCTTAAATGCTTTCTACCACACATTTTCTTGGTGAATTACCCACATAAAATATGTAAATGCTTACCTGAATGCTTTATTAGCTTTAACAGGGGTTGCTTCAAAGCCAATTGGACAAAAATAATGATTTTGGCAATGATAGATATAAGCCAGCGATTCATCTTTCAACCCATGAGTTAACTTCGACAAGGCCCCGGAAGCTACAGAAAACAAAAGCAGACAAACTGAGGGACCATAAAGCACTGTCCATCCTTTACACAAACAACTAGTTAAGGACCAAAAGACATTACTTGGAACACAATGACATTGATAAGGAAAAATGAGAAACTATTGACAGATACAAAAAATATTAACACATTCACTTTCAGTTTTACCCTTTCGACTGAAATTCAGATAAACTGAACAGATAAACTAAAGACCTAAGTGATACCCTTGCTTATCAAACCTTCTAATAGCACATACTTGTCTACAAAATGTAATTACCACATAAAACCCAATACCTAGCGTATATAACAATGGTCTCAACTTTTCTGGCTGTGCACATCTGTCACTGGAAATTTCTGAATAGACATGCCCATTAGAAGTATTTTTGTTTACAGACGATATGGACTACTGCACTAATATGACTTTATAAAAGATATACAAAAAGTAAGAATTTTTAAATTAAATTAAAATACTGGCATTCTAGTGTGTTCTTCCCATTCCACAGTGGTCGTCTCACACAAGCCTCAGTGGTATGAACACTGATGTTGATGGGTAAATGTAAACTCCAGATAAGACACAAACCCCCAACAGGCAAACTTTTCCCCACAACACACACTTTAGTCTTTCTACAAAAGCCACCCAGACTAGAGGAACAACTTTCATAAGCCAAGTGAGGAGATAAGAACATCTCTGACAGGCTGGTCATACCACAGAATCCTCTTATAACTGTTCCTCCTTTTATATTTCCCACAGCTCTATTAGTTGTGAAGTCATTTCAAAAGTATTACCATAAGCAATAAGTTTTTACCAGCATTCAATACTTCAAGCCATTAACTGAGGTTTCATTACCTTGCATCTCCTGGAAGAAACTAAAATATTCATGAACAAATAGCCCGTTAAAACTGGAAACCCTAAAAATAGGTGAAGTCAATGAAAGCCGGCAACTTATGGTTTCCCCCGATTGACTTTCTGGCCACTGACATAGCGAAGAGCACTAAGAACCGCAGGTCAATGGCTGCAGCAAAGCTAACGCAGCGGGACGCCACCGACCCCTGCAGACACACACAATCTGTGAGCTGCGTGGGGACAATAACATTTCTGGCTTCAATTCCTTCTCCAAGGCTTCATCTAGGTCTTTCCCATAGATTTTTTTACTTCATGGATGCCACCAGGGCAAATCTGCATGGCAAGGTAATCTTTTCTACTAAAATTTCTATCTCACGATGACACATGATAAATCTTTCTGCAGCTTTTGGTTGACTTCCCTTGGCAATTTAAAAACTAACATCCAAGGGCAGTTCTAAATGAATGCCCATCAGAACTAAAATTCAGAAGAGGGCCATTATGTCATTACCATAGCTGAACGTCATTATAGATCTAGGTTCCAGGATCGTGAGCAAATGTAAATGTAACCATTTGGACTCCTGACAAATTCAATCATTACAAAAGATGGTTATACACATAACTGGCTTAGAAAAAACTCTTAAAATCTTTTTTCAAATTGTGAAAATGTCATGTAGAAGGTTTTCCCAAAAAACTAAAACTTTTCCCCAATAACTAAAACCTTTAATAAATAACTAAAACTCATAATAAAAAGAATTTTTATTATAGCTTTTTAATGGACATCTTTAAGTATTTCACATTTTCCTTCTTTAAAGTCAAACGTAATATAAAACACCTGATTTCATTAGGGTGCCTGTGAAGAGTAATGACTCTAATGTCCTGGAATATATTCAAGATTTCAGGAGCAAATGAGATAGGTAAGAGCATTTGCTCTCATTAACCTTCATCTTTTTATCTGCTGCAAACACTCTTTGACCATGTCCTCATTTTCTGGAAGACATGAGGTGGAGGGGGCGGTTTCTATAGAATAATAATTATGGGCTTAGTGCTAGTCAGGGATATTCTTGCTCCTCACTTCAAGGTTCTGATAGATTTAGATTAGGGATTAGCAAACTTTTCCTTGAGGGGCCAGAGAGTAAATATTTGAGGTTTGTGGGTCACGAGCCCTCCTCCTTCTAGTCACCTCTGCTATTGTAGCATGGAAGCAGCCATAGGCAATGTGTAGGCAAATGGTTATGGCTGTGTTCCAATCAAACTTTGTTTACAAAAAGGACTATAATTTGATGACCTCTAATTTAATAATAATCTTCAAACTTTTTTGGACATGGAACCCTTCTGCAAGGAAAGTTGACATGGAAGGCTAGTGCATTAAAAGGCCAAAAGCAGAGTTGCCGTGGCCAAAAAGGAAGTAGGGAATCTGGATGCCCAGTCCTCTCCCCTCTCAGCACCAAGGCACTGCCATAGAATTCCCATGGCTCAACTGAGCACAATTTGAAAATCACTGAATTTTCTATCAATGGAAGACCCAGCTCTTGATAGAAAGAATATAGCAGTAGTTCTCAAGCTTGACACACAGGGCTTATTAAACAACTGATTGCTGGTACCCAACCCCAGAGTGCCTGACCCAGTAGGTCGAGAGGGGGAACCAAGAATTTGCATGTGTAACAAGTTAGCAGGTGATGCTCACATTGGTCCAAGGGTCACATTTTGAGACTTGGTCTAGAGCTAAAGGAAAATTCCATTTAACTCAATGCAATAAGCAATTTGTGAACACCTACTAACTATAACAGGAACTGCAGGAAAACAAGAGGCAAGTATTCACAGTACCTCGACCTGCCCTCCTAGGGAAGATAAACCAAGTAACTTTACTATAGAGTGGAATAAGACAGTGCCACAGAAAAGGGATATAATTCAAAGGAGGAAGAGCACATCAGGTTTGAAGAATCAAGAAGGGTGGCATTCAGGACAGAATTTAACGAAGTGGTAGGATTCCAACAATCCAGACAGAGGACAGGCCAGGAGGAGAAAACGAAATCATTGCAGGGGAGGGATGTAGTCAGGGAACAGCAAGTGGTCTAGTTTAGAATATAGGGTACGATAGCATAGCGAGTCCTACCGTAGGGCACCCCCAGAATTTCAGGACAAGGTCAGAAAAAGATCACCCTCTGAAATAAAAGACAGTAAATACAGTATTTAATACATTAAGATAGTCATCCAAGGAAGTACTTCTAGGCAGGAGAAGACACAAAAATGTGTTACTGATGGAAACGGAATTCAGAACAACGCTCAGCCTAGACCAGAGTATTTCTTAAAAATCCGAAACCCACGTGACAAAGCAACCACTTCCAACTGCAGGGCCTGATCTGTATGGTGCACAAGAAGGAGAAAAGAACTACTAGAATCAGCTGGGCTGCTATACAGTGAGGAGGAGCATACTTCCTGAGTGGCCAACAAGAGAATTCTGGTCCCTTTGGTTATATATTTCTCACTCTAAGTTAACACATAAACATTCTGGTGTTCTTTGACTCTGTTTAGTGCAGGTTGGTTCTATGGAGTCTGATCATCTATAGGAAAACTAGAGAGAATTCTGGAAGAATTTGTCACAATGTTATTTTACACCTTCAAAGACGAGAACCAGATTCTTTAATCCAGAAACATAGTATTATCCTGAAGGCTCTTCCTTCCTTGACATCTTTTAAATACAACTGGTCCGTGTAGGACAGCAGAAGGCCAATCTGCATTGGCTTTGAATGATACTAAGGATTTTATGATTTAAGAAAGCACTAGAGAGTTCCTGAAGTAGAAGATCTATTAGCACTGCACATTGAAAAGTGCTGTCGTGTCTAACAAGGGGATGAGGAAAACAGAATATTAATGCGTAGTCCACTTGAGACGTGCTAAGGCACTGTGGTAAGCTTGAAACAGTGGCCGCAGTGAGATTACATATGTGTCACAATGGAATAGGGTAACTATTCTCGGTTAAGCAAAACTAAGGAGTTATAATACATACTAGAATAAAAATGAAATACATGAACATTAGTATAATTGTTAAGCTAGCTGATTTTAAAGAAATGAATCTAGGGGCACCTGGGTCACTCAGTCAGTTAAGCATCTGCCTTCGGCTCAGGTCATGATCCCAGGGTCCTGGGACTAAGCCCCGTGTCTGGCTCCCTGGGGAGTCTGCTTGTCCCTCTCCCTTTGCCCCTCCCCCCACTCCCACTGGTGAACTCTCTCTCGCTCTCAAATAAATAAATAAAATCTTTTAAAATTTTTTTAAAAATTAATCTAGACTTCCTTGGCACAAATATTGGTGGCTGGGTGAACCAACAGTTTTAAGTTACCTGCATAATAATCATAGTAATATAAGTGAACCAACAGTTTGAACTAATTGTTGACCACTCATGGCACAAACTTTTATTTTGTGTAATTACATCTCTGAAAAAAAATACTTCTACTCATATTAACAGTTAATCTGTTAACTTCATCGAAACCCCTGTATTTTGTTTCTATTCCGTGAGTGAGCTTGATTTCCATTTACTGAGGGACCCCTGGAAATGAGCATGTCAGCAAGCACTGGGGAGTTACAAAGTCGAAGAAGCCTAGTACCCAGGAGAACAGGCCTAATGATTCTTTACAAATAATTGAAACAAAAAGAGAATATACATCTCGAAGTGTTTTTCAAATGAACAGCAGCAAGTGATCATGGTTTTCACTACCGAACATCCCAGAGACATGAGAAAAGCCTATTTCTCAACCCTTTCTTCCACAGAGGGAGAACAGAAAGGTCTTTTGGTTGACACAAGCACCGCCCGTCCCTCTGAATATGGTCAGAAGTTCGAGGACAACCCCAGCGAGGTCCTGGGTCGCCATATATGGACTCAGTGCTATTGAAAGCTACGGTTAAGGAGCTGGACGGGCACACTGAAAACATGAAGCATAAGGCTGCACAAGCCAAGTGCCAAAGGACAGATGCAAATAATCAGTCTTGCAGGAAGAGGAACGGGCACCTGAGTGACAGGGAGAGCTTCAGCCATAAAGCAGGGTTTGCACAGGACAACTGATTAGTGAGGAGGAAGACAAGAAAATTCCAAGATGGGAAGCAGATCGATTACCCTTCAGGAAATACACATAGAAAAAGACAAAGTCAGGAGTCAAGTATTGTAATAGGGAAAATGAAAACAGAAAGAAAACTGTGAAAATATATTATTAAAATGCATCTGAAGAAATGGCAGCAACTCTGCTCCCCCTACCAAGAAAAGGGGATTGGGGCAGGGGAAATAGGTGAATGGTAGTTTATTCCATTCCTCGGTGACGGATATGGGAGGAAATGTGAACATACGGGTAAAAAAAGTCCGTATGGCCCAGGGCCACACAGCCTAGATTATTAGGGGCACTGGTGAATCTACACATCAAATTATTCAGTTAACAAAGTCATGAAGGACTCAAGTGGATTTTTTATTCCAGAACAGTGGTTCCCAAATCAACTGTCTCCAGGGCCCCATTAGTATTCTCCTACATTCCATTAATAAGTAACTACATTTTTCTACTTTGGGAATTTGCTTAAATTTATATAACTGATGCTTCTGCTATACTCAGATTTTCTTTGATACCATATTCTTTCTGATATCATATTTTCTTTCATATTATAATTTCTGAGTCTTGGTGATTCCCCTGATTTCCTTGAATTTTACTGACCCTTCTCTGCATAGGTCCTGCCCCTCTGTCTAGATGCTGCTGATAGTAATTCAACAAAAATCCATGAACTTCTCTGATGAAATCCTCTTCTGATTGGTAGGCGATAAGAGAAGCAAGTAAAGGACTCATGAGTCCTAGGCTGGTGTCTCCTGAGGCCCTCCTCGTAATGCACCCTTGGGACAGCAGCCCAAGTACTGTATCACAGTACTTTTCCATTGTCTCAGACACATGTGTGACATCCTCCCCATCGATTAGGGCATTATTTATAGAAAAGGTCTGCCAATCGCTGCTCTAGGTTAATGATTCTCAGTGTGGACACAAGACTCCTTGGGGCACAGAAACGAAATATTAAAACATTTACTTTTCTTTATTGTCACACTAAAAAAAAATTAAGCTTTACTAATATTTATTCTATGGATTGAGCACGCATGTATGAGAGGTCACATGTCACACGCACAGTCGCCAGAGAAGGGTGGGAGTCCTGCAGGGGAGGTGCTGGCTTACATCATTGATTACTGTGCCGTGACACCTTGCTCATTCACTCGCTTCCAGCAAACTTCTGTGTTCAGTGTAAATTTTATAAGGCCTTTGATGAACAGAATCATTATTATACTTTGTAATAACTGGAGAATGTTTCTAAATCTTTGGGACCAGAATCTTGTGAAAATAAATGTGAAAATCTTATAATAAAATCAAGGTCTGGTGCCTGGGTGGCTCAGTCGGTTAGGCATCTGACTTCAGCTCTGGTCATGATCTCAGGGTCCTGAGATCAAGCCCCGCGTTGGGCTCGCCACTCAGTAGGGAGTCTGCTTGTCCCTCTCCCTCTCCCTCTGTCTCTCCCCCTGCTCATGCTGTCCCTTTGTCTCTCTCTCAAATAAGTAAAATCTTTTAAAAAAATAAAATAAAATAAAATTTAAAAAGGTCTTCTAAAAATTATCCATTTTCTTTCACAAAAAGTGCCCCAAACCCACTGACTGGATAATGACATTCCAGTAACACTGATGCCAACAACAGTCATCCTGGCAGATATTTTTTTTCACAAGAAAAATATGTGGGGCACCTGAGCGGCTCAGTCAGTTGAGCATCTGCCTTTGGCTCAGGTCATGATCTTGGGGTCCTGGGATCGAGCCCTGCAGGCTCAGCAGCGAGCCTGCTTCTCGCTTTCTCTCACTATCTCTGTTGTTATCTCTGTCTCTCTAATAAATAAATAAAATCTTTTAAAAAATCTGAAAATCAAACAAAACCCTTGTGCTAAGGAAAGATAGATCATTTTGGGGGGAAAATATTAAGTAACATTTCTATCAGTCTATAATTTTGTTGCTGAAAATAATGTATGTTAATTATAAAAAATATTAACCACATAATAGCTCTGAAATGCACTAGGATCATTAAAAGAAGCCAACACTGGGACTCACAGAACAACAAGTGGCTAGGTTTGAGATCTGAAATCAGGCAGACCAGGTCTGACTCCCAAATGTACGACTCACGAGCTGTGCAACCCCGTTGAGCTTACTGAACTTTCCATGTCTGTTTCCTCATCAGGGAAGGGGGAACGGTACATCTGTATAGGATCGCTACAGAATTAAAGCCAGGAAGTCAGCACAGTGCCTAGCACACACGAAACTCCCACTTAAAGATGGTTTTACTACCATAAAATTAATTCTTAAAAACTGAGAAGAAGGAATGTATAGTAAAACGTATCAAAATGCCCTTACATTTAAATAAAATCACCCGGGGCACCGGGGTGGCTCAGTCAGTTAAACCTCCAACTCTATTTCAGCTCAGGTCATGATCTCAGGGTCCCAAAATCATGCTCAGCAGGAGTCTGCTTGTCCCTCTTCCCCTGCTTCTCCCCCTGCTCGCAAGTTCACGCGCTCTCTCTTTCTCTCTCTCTCTCTCAAATAAATAAATAAGTAATCTTTAAAAAATGTAAAAATAAATGAAATTACCCTCAAAAGTTAATATCCTATAAGCAAGATGACAGTAGTCAATATGATATATAATACGGTCATGGTCATGAAGAGCGTCTGGGTTTACGGACTGATGTTATAAGCTACTATCACCATAAACGAAAATACAGACCTGGCCAGGATAAAAATCTACAACCAACATAATTAATATTATTTTCCTTTAATTTGAAGAAATAAAGCATAAGATGCCTCTTTCCTAGAACAAATATACATACACTCTTAGGAAATGTGTGATGGGGCTAACAGGCAGAAATTATTAAACATTAGTAGAAAGTACACTAAGGAATCACCAGGGTTACCAAAGATGCTCCTTACTTGTCAGTGTTAATTTAAAAAAAAAAAAAAGAAAGAAAGAAAAAAGATCAAAGACTTTAAAGCTCCAGAACTGTATAAAACATTCAGGATTAAAGCAGAAATAATATACCAAATGAAAGTCGAGCCACTAATCTGATACAGTACACAGAAAACTCTCTCTCTATACATATATTTCCATAACTGGTACTGATGTGGGAAACGGGAAAAAGAAATGTAACTTAAATGAAAATCTCCTTACAGCTTGCAGCCTACCGACATACGCTTGAAACATACAGAGCGTGACCTTCCTCAAGGAACCCGTGGCTGCCTTAGTGCCTTCAAGTTTAAAAGGAACCTTATCTTGGCAGCCGCTGGCCCCTCAAGGTCCTGAAAGCCTTGCTTCCCGATTCCCTGGAGACTGGCACTACCCCAATCCCCATTAAAAAGTATACAATCAGTCACTCCTCACAATCCCAGTATAGCTCTTTCTGCCCACAGGTCCTGTCCCATGAATAGGGAAGGGGTGAAGGTCTAGGCAGGAGAGATAGGAGCCCCTGACTAGGCTCCCGAACTATTCCCGGCAGGTGGAGACGCTGAGACAGAGGGGAATGAGAGATAAGGGAACAAACCAAGATTGCAGAAGAATCTCAAGGCCACAAGTTTCCCAGTCAGTTCTCAATAGATTGCCAGTAAAAGCCCACGGTGACAACCCATTCAGGGCCCCTCTCACTCTACAGAGTTGTTTTCTTTCCTTTCTGCTCTCATCTTCACTTACTAAACTTTCACTTGACTTCACCCTTTTATGTCCGTGAGATTCATTCTTCCACTGCGTGAGACAAGAACCCTGAAGCCCTGCAACAGGACCACTGCTAACTAAACTGTGCTTGCTGTAGTCCCTATATGCACAGCTACAAATAACCCTGGTTTACAGAAAGAGTCATCCACGGGGCGCCTGGGTGGCACAGCGGTTAAGCGACTGCCTTCGGCTCAGGGCGTGATCCCGGTGTTATGGGATCGAGCCCCACATCAGGCTCCTCCGCTGGGAGCCTGCTTCTTCCTCTCCCACTCCCCCTGCTTGTGTTCCCTCTCTCGCTGGCTGTCTCTATCTCTGTGGAATAAATAAATAAAATCTTAAAAAAAAAAAAAAAAAAAGAAAGAGTTGTCGATCATAACACACAAGTTAATCACGGAAATCAGGTAATATTCATGTTGTCTAAAGTGTAGGACTGTTTCATACAACAGAACACAGACATGAAAATAAACACAAATACATAAAACATAAAGTTTTTAAACTGATGCGTCCGTTTTTCTTCCTTGGGATACAGAGACCCTGAATAGCCCTGCCAACGACATAACAAAAGTACTGGATAAAATATTAAAAAGATCTGTTAAAATACGTAACTGAAGAATTTCCGGAGACTAAAAAAGAAATAAAAGTAGAGGTCCTACGAAGGCCTTTGTCCTGAGGGTTTCTGCTAAACCCCATAAAAGGTAAGGTTCTACTCAGATGGCTGCAGGAGGTATGCAGGAAACAAGGCTGGGGGTGCCCAGGATGGAGAGGGAAGAAAACCAAAATAGGCCTGTCACCCAAAATATGCCTCTTTGACACAAAAATTATTTTGAGCTGAAGGCAATTAAGAAGCCGCAAATGCAGGAAAAGCTCTCTCAACCCTCCCCTTCCCTACCTTAAGGCAGGACGTAAATTCTCCCTTTACTGGAGACAGACTCTCAGCCCAGGGATGCCACCAGACGAATCTGCAAACAAACCTTACTCCATTAGTTCCCTCCCTTATAAGTACCTTCCCTGGGACGCCCTGGGCTCCAAAAATAGCCTCCCTCTGTCCCGTCACTTCTCTACAAATGTATTGCTCTTTGTTGTAGATGCTAAGTAAGCCGTTCTTTTTTTTTTTTTAATAATTTTATATTATGTTATGTTAGTCACCATCCTTAGTTTTTGATGTAGTGTTCCATGATTCATTACTTGCGTATAACGCCCAGTGCACCATGCAATACGTGCTCTCCTTACTACCCATCACCAGCCTAGTCCAGTCCCCCACGCCCCTCCCCTCTGAAACCCTCAGTTTGTTTCCCAAAGTCCATAGTCTCTCATGCTTCATTCCCCCTTCTGATTACCCCCCTTCATTCTTCCCTTCCTTCTCCTACCGATCTTCCTGCTATTTCTTATGATCCATAAATGAGTGAAACCATATGATAATTGTCTTTCTTTGCTTGACTTATTTCACTTAGCATTATCTCCTCCAGTCCCGTCCATGTTGCTGCAAACGTTGGGTAATCGTTCTTTCTGATGGCTGAGTAGTATTCCGTTGTATATATGGACCGCATCAAGTAAGCCGTTCTAAGCCACTACGCTGACTTACTTTTCATTGAGGATTCTCCCACCTGAACTGTGCCGTACATGTTAATAAACTTGTCCATCTGTCTTTCTGTTACGGGTCCCAGCTGAAAACCTAAGATGGGCAGAGGTAAGGTTTTGCCTTCCCTTGCAAGAGGACAAGAGGAGAGAACCCATGCAAAGCTAAAAACATGAGGCAGTGTGAAGGGGAACCAGAAATAAACCGACCACACAGAACAGAGACCAAAGAAATGTGCCTGTGGAAATTTTGGATTGATAGTGCAGCCAAGATTTCCTCTAAGAATTCAAAGTCATAAACCAGTTCGAAATGATGCCACCTGTGTAGTCAAAACAAAAATCCTGAATTAGAGAATTTAAATAAAAATGGTCCCAGTTCTCCAGGAAATGGGCAAAACTAAATGCAAATCTTCTCTCCTGATTCTTAAATTCAAACCAGGCCCCAAAGCCCTGCCACAGAAGTAGGTCCAACTAAACAGATGACAACTTTGGAAAATTAAACACACAAGGAAACACAACATCTCAAGGGAAATCTAAAAGAAACGAGAAAGTAGAATCAGACCATTTTTTTTAAAGATTTTATTTATTTATTTATTTGAGAGAGAGCGAGCATGAGCAGGGGGAAGGGCAGAGGGAGAAGCAGGCCCCGGCTGAGCAGGGAGCCCGATGCAGGACTCGATTCCAGGACCCTGAGATCACGACCCAAGCCAAAGGCAGACTCAACCCACTGAGCCACCCGGGCGTCCCAACCAATTTTAGGTATTAGACCAAATACAGGGAAAAAAAGATTTAATGTATTTGAAAAAAAATAAAGGGGGCTTGAAAATATAAGAAACAGGAGACTTTCAAAAATAACCTGGGGAGGGTGAAATGTGTGAAGGTGGTTACAGGTACAAACTTCCGGTTCTAAAATAAGTCAAGGGACCTCGGGGGGCTCAGTCGGGTAAGCGTCTGCCTTCGGCTCCAGTCATGATCCCGGGGTTCTGGGACTGAGGCCCACCTCCAGCTCCTTGCTCAGCAGGGAGCCTGCTTCTCCCTCTGCCTGCAGCTCCCCCTACTTGTGCTCTCTCAATCTGACAGATAAATTAGTTAATTAGTTAATTAAGTCAGAATTGGGGATGTAATGTACAGCATGGACACTATGGTTAACGATGCTGCATTGTACACTTGAAAGTTGTAAAGAAAATAAAGCTTGAAAGTCCCCATCACGAGAAAAGAAATCCGTGACTACGTGTGGTGACAGAAGCAAGCTACCCCATGTGGTGGTCATTTGGAAACATACACAAATAGCAAATCAGTATCATGTTATCTAGCTGAAATTAATATCATGTTATATGCCAACTATACGTCAATTAAAACAAACATTTTTAAGCAGATTTGAAAAAGAACTAGATATTTCTGGAATGAAAAACATGATTGAATTTTTTTTAAACTGAAATTCAATGGACAACTAAAAAAAAAAGCAAACTAGACACATTGGAAGAGAAAATTAGCAACCTGGAAAGTATATCCTTTCTTAGTTTTTAATTGTCTGACCAATTCCAGAGGGAGGTGTGTTGACAGTTTCACTAGAAACAGGAAAAAAAAAAAAAACAGAAAAAGAAAAAGAAAAGCACGCCATTCATTTAAAGCTGCTTTTCCACAGGGACAGGCTCTCTGCAAATGCACAGAATCCAGGGAGTAAGAATAAAGGTTAACATTTACTGAGTCCTTACCCTGTGTCACACAAGGGGCTAGGTACATTACAAATGTGTCTCTTTTTAACTTCATGGTGACCCTATGGGATGGCTACAAATATGGAAAGACAAAGGCCTACACTGGACTCAGTAAGTCATCTTAAATGCCTTGTTCAAGGTCACAGAACCAGTATGTGTAGAAACCAACATGTCAACTCCAAGTGTGCCTGACTCATAGCTAACTTGATATTCCTGCTACAGGTCAACAGAATATAACCTACTCTCTGTTCAGTCCTTCACCTTCGTAAACCAGGTACTCTCTCTCTTTAACCAGACTGGTTAGGTTCCTCGGAGCCCTCTTCTCTACTAGGCCTCCACCACAGGCTTCTGTGTCCATCCTTGACTAGTCCAGTAGCAAGAATCCTGCTAAGCCAGTTTGGAGAGACTCTCTCACCCTTAATATCTGATCAGTTTCCTCATGTCCCACTCTCAATGTCTAAGCCTGTAACAGGCCCTTGGCCTGCCTACCATAAGAATCCTCTTAGACCAGTTCTAACCCTTCATGTCCCCTTATAGTAACCTCCCATTCACTGACCTTTATCACTTTGCTAATTGGCTATAAATTCCCAGCAGTCTTTGTTGTACTTGGGGTTGATTCCCATCTCTGCCCCCATGGTAATAATCCATTACAACAGTCTTGAATAAAGCCTTCCTTACTATTTTAACAAGTGTCAGAATAATTTTTTCTTTGACTATATTATAATTTCCTACTTAGTTAAGTCAAAAGGCTATGATGAAATGTGAAAGATGAAAATTGTCAAATATGACTAAAACCATCCTGAAAATCAATTCCATTACTCTCTGTTATAGCCAAGACTATTCTGTAATAGAACTTCGTCACTTTCAAAGTCCATCGTCCTCTTGTTAGATGTTACTATGCAGGCCTAACATCAAATATTCTAAAATCCTGGCATTCGCTTTTAGGAAGAGAAACTGCAAATTCCATGTTGCTTCCTGAAAGTTTTACTAGTGCACATCCGTGCACACATACGTGCACACACACACACACACACACACACGCATGCACACACACACACACCACAGGCCCAAACAATACAAGCAACGCATTAAAGCAGTGTTTAGGACATACTCTAAAATTCTAAAAGTTCTACATACAAAGATGAGAAGAGCTAAAAATATTCACCCATGTAAAGAAAAGTACCTAAGGATTTCTATTATGATTTCCCCCTTGGATAAAGACATATAAAAGTAACAGACTGTGTTTAGGGTTTGCATAATGCCCCATGAACCAAATTAGCCAATCGTTGAGACGGATCCTGAAGTGTGTGTGTGTGTGTGTGTGTGTGTGTGTGTGTGTGTGTGTAAAATTCTTCTATATGCTTACTTACCAGTTTCTCCAGCTGTTTTATTCTTCCCATGAGGCTTATACAGAACATACGAACATCCTTTTACATGGAAGTGGTCATTAATTTGTCTAAACCATCTGAAAATGACAAGAGAATTTGCTCATAGTAACAGTCCCATAGCACAGACGGCACTATTCCAATTCCAGAGAAATCCGGGCAGCACCAAGTTTGGCATATCTACCAGAGGTTGGCGCCCAGCAGCTGGAAACATGGTTTTACTATCAATACATATCTACAGCATTGTTACTGTGAGGAACTAAAAATAAGGTATTGTCTCTAAGCGAGGACTTCATACCTCATAAGCGTTGTATTTCCAGTGAAAGGGCCGAACCTAATATCTTCAAAGGGGGGTTGAAAGCCCAAAATATGTAAAGCTTCTTCTTGGGTAATGGGTGGAAGACTACAAAAGAAACAATGTCTTTCATTTTACAATTCCAATCATATGCAAATATAACCTGTCTCAATGTCCAGATGTCCATCTGATTTGCAAACAATTTTAGTAATACAGTTGACCCTTGAACAACATGGGTTTAAACCCCATGGATACACTTATATGCAGATTTTTTATATAAATACAATGCAGTACTTTAAATGCATTTCTCTTCCTTATGATATTCTTTTTTTTTTTTAAGATTTTATTTATTCATTTGACAGAGAGACAGCCAGCGAGAGAGGGAACACAAGCAGGGGGAGTGGGCAAGGAAGAAGCAGGCTTCCAGCAGAGCAGGGAGCCCTATGCGGGGCTCAATCCCAGAACCCTGGGATCAGGCCCTGAGCTGAAGGCAGATGCTTAACGACTGAGCCACCCAGGCGCCCCTCTTCCTTATGATATTCTTAACAACATTTTCTCTAGCTTACTTTATTGTAAGAATTCAGTATATAATACATACAGCACACAAGATATGTGTTCATCTACTGTTTATGTTATTGCTAAGGCTTGTGGCCAATAGTATGCCATGAGTCATTAAGTTTTGGGGGAGTCAAAAGTTATATGTGGATTTTAGACTGCCCTAACCCCTGTGTTGTTCAAAGATCAACTATATTTTTAATATTTATTTTGTCATAAATAATGCATGCTTATTATTTTTAGCTAAAGGCTTTTAATAAAATATAGCAATATTTTTCTCAATTTATGAAAAACTTATTCTTAAAAATCTTCGATTACAGAAAAGCAATACCAAATAACTTCTGAATTTGGAATTTAAGGATACCAATAAATTAACATACTTACCTTCCAGCTCCCATTGTGCTATATAAAAAATTCCAACACGAAATTAATGAGGAGATACCACAAGAAGTCTTATATTGTGGTCGGCTTATGCAGTACCTGAGAAAACAAAAGACTGTTTTCTTCACTTGAATGAACACAAAATATACATATAGAAATATAATACTCATGGCAACTAAATGTTTAGTGTAATGAAAACTTCACTCATCTAAGCCAATGTAAAATCTTTACTCACTTAAAATATTTTTATATTTATTAAATGTATCATAAAGGCATAACAATAAACCATCCAGTTTAATAAAGTTAGCTAAGTTTAACTAACCACTAGTTAAAGTAGATGTTATCTAAACCAACGGAAAAAAAAATAATGATTTCTAAACGTAGACACCAACTACTAAAATCTCAGTGTAAGCTCCTAATTCAGCTGCTTACATGATTATCTGCAACTTCAAAAATAGTGGAGAAACAAAGCAGTGTCCCCAGGTATCAATTTTTCAGATTCTTAACTCAGACTGAAAAACATCCATTTATCACCACTATGTCCAACTAAAACCCCTGGGTGAGAAGCAATGATTTCATTGTCCCAGAGAATTTTAAAGCGTAACACAGAATCCTTCCATAGCACAATTTCGTTGCACTGAGTAATCCAGACAATTTTCCAAATTGTCACGTGTCAAGAGAAGTGACTGCAGCTAATGTGAACAGAGGAGAAAAATAAGCAGACTATTAAATCAGAAAAAAAAAAAAAGAAAGAAACAAAGAAACAGTATTGGCTTTCAAATTACCTCTTCCCAACTGCTTTCTTTTTTTTTTTGATTTTTTTTTTTTTTTTATAAGGAATCTCTACACCCACCGTGGGGCCCAAACCCACAACCCCGAGATGAAGAGTCACACACTCTATGGACTGAGCCAGCCACGTGCACTTCCCAACTGCTTTCTAATAAAGATGCTAACAGTGGCCAAAACAAAAAGGAGAAATAAGCCTTAACACTAAACACAGTTTTAGTCTTACCTTAAAATTAATTACAAAAAGAAAAATTACAGATACACGTATGTATATTTGTATAGGTACATATAATATGCCTAATAGTGCATATACAAATCAGCGACCCTTGTGTCTACAGGCTGAACTAAGACCTTTAAGACAAAGATACAAAAGATGATTATCTTAACTATATGGTCACTTAATTTAACTTCTGGTCACTTAACTATATGGTTATTATGTAGCCACATAATACATGAATTATTATGGATTGAACTACATCTCCCTTAAAAAAATGTTGAAGTCCTAACTACAGGTACCTATGAATACAACCTTATTTGGAAACAGGGTCTTTGCAGATGGAATCAAGTTAAGATGAGGTCACACTGGAGTAGGGGTGGGCCCTTAATCCAAGATGACTGGTGTCCTTATAAAAAGAGAGAAAGGACACACAGAGAGGAGAATGCCTGCCAAGCGACGTCCCAGACACATGGGTGGGCGGGGGAACGCAAACAGAGGCCAAAGTGTCGCAGCAGCAAGCCTAGGGATGCCAAGAACTGCCAACAAAGCACTGGGAGATAGGATGACGCAAAAAATTCTACCCCATGCATTTCAAAGGGAACCTGGCCTTGCCAGAGCCTTGACTGCAGACTTCCAACCTCCAGAACTATGAGACAGTTTCTGTTGTTTTAATCTACCCAGTTGACGGCACTTTGTTCTAGTAGCCCTGGGAAACTCATATACTCATCATCCTCCACCAAAGACTACAAACTGGTTTACATCCACAAAAGAAAAAACCAGGGAACATATTATGAATGATTTTGTTTATATCTATTTGCAAGGCTGTTTAAAAAAGAACTCCTACCCACAGAAATGATCCTGGCTTGAGAAAGCGTTGGCATTACAGAGCTCTCATTTGGAACTCAAAGCTAACTTCCGTAAGTGCTCAGGTATTCATAGTTCCCACCAACGTTCTGTTCTGCAACTATATTTCCTACAGATGGACTTAGCAGTCAACATGACTCGTTTCCTACTGCTTTCCCTTCCTCTTGTCCCCTCCAGTATCTTGGGTGGTTTACATTCCTTGTTGAAGGCTAAGAGCCATGAGTGTTATAGTCACTGAATTCTCACATGATTGGGAGTCTTGCTTCCCCACTCGAATGACAATGTGAATGTGACATTTGGGTGACTTTTTCTCTCCTGAGAAACATGACTCCACTGTAGCTTGGCAGCCAGTGCTGCCATGGTGAAGACCGAGACCAAAGGGATAATTTCCCCTCGTACAACTGGTTTTGCACCGGGGCGCCCAGTACTCCTTGAACTTCAGTAACCCCGCTAGAACATGCCTTGGTGTTCATCAATCTGTATCGATTTTCCTTTCCTGGGACACAATTTGCCCTTTCAAATCTGCAGACTCTAGCCTTTCCTTATTTTGGGAACATTCCTTCCAGTTGTGTCTTCAAATTATTTTTTTGTTCTATTTGTTCTGATCTCTTCCTCGAGAATACCAGTTGATGCTATTAGGAGCCTCTGTCTGTTATCCTTACTTAGCTGTTCTTTTTTTTTTTTTTTTTTAAGATTTTAAAGTAATCTCTACACCCATTGTGGGACTCAAACTCACAACCCCAAGATCAAGAGTCACACACTCCACTGACTGAGCCAGCCAGGCGCCCCAATACTTATCTGTTCTTTAATCATTTTTATGTCTTTGTTCTTTTCCATGTGAGTTTTGTGCGATTTCCTCACACTGGCTCACCACTGACTTCATTATGTTTTTCACTGGGTTGGGTTTTTTTTCCTTGCTCCTAATGTGGTTTTCACCTCTACGATGACTTTTTTTCTTTTTCCCTCCACTTCTTTCCAAGGGCATGTCAATTATTTCCTTCTGTTGTCATATAATCTCTTCTTTGACTTCATTTTGAGAAATTGTGTAAATAACAACTTTTTTGATATAAAGGGCTTATTCTGAATTTTAACTTTACTTCCTAGACTAACTCTCCCAAAGATGTATATGCCTTCCGCAGCTGTCCCTGTTTTTTGCAACTTTTATATACATATATCAAGTTGCTTTCGCTATGATTTTTACTCATCCTTGAATAGAGCCCATTATCACTGAAGAGTTGTCTGCTGTCTTCGACTCCCCATCATCAAATCTGCCCCCCATTTTTGTTTTTTTTTATAATTTTGGTAGAAACACAATATAAAATTTACCATCTCAACCACTTTTCAGGGTACAGCTGAGTAATGTTAGCTATATTCATATTGTTGTGGAAGAGATCTCTAGAACTTTTTCATCTTTCAAGATTGAAAATCTACACCCACTGGACAACACCCTTTATCCCCTCCTCGCAGCCTCTGACAACCACTGTTCTACTTTCCATTTTTATGAGTTTGACTACTTTACACTTCATAAAAATAGAATCTACAGTACTGATCTTTCTGTCACTGGCAACCATCATTCTACATTCTGTCTTTATGACTTTGACGACTCTTAAGTACCTTTTAAAGTGAATCACACATTATTGGTCTATTGTGTCTGGCTTACTTCATTTAGCATAATGTCCTCAGTGTTCATCTATGTTGTAGCATGTGTCAGAATTCCTTCTATTTTAAGGCTGAATAACATTCCATTGTAGGTATACAGCACATTTTCTTTATTCCTTTATCGATGAGCACTTGGGCTGCTTCCCCTCTCAGCTGTTGTGAATAATGCTGCAATGAACATAGTATGCAAATATCTCTTCAGGATCCTGCTTTCAATTCTTCTGGGTATATACCCAGAATTGGGATTACTGGATCATACCGTGCCTTAGCGCAGGCAGCTATAACAAATTACGACAGACCTGGTAGCCTCAACAACACTTATTTCTCACAGTTTTGGAGGCTGAGAAGTCCAAGATCGAGGTGCCAGCAAATCCAGTGTCTGGTGAGAAACTGCCTCCTGCTTAGCATATGACCATCCTCTCGTTGTATCCTCACATCATGGAGCAGAGACAGAGAGGAGGAAGCAAGCTCCCTCTTCCTGTCTCTTCTTAGAGGGCACTAATCCCATTCGCGGGGGCTCCACTCATGACCTAATTACTTTCCAAAGGCCCCACCTCCTAATACCATCACCTTGGGGGTTAGGATTTCAATGTATGAATTGTGGGGAGACACAAACATTCGGCTCATAACATACATTCTATTTTTAACTCTTTGAGAAACTTCCATACTTTTCCATAGGGGCTGTAGCATTTTATAATTTTATATTCCTACCAACAGCGCACGAAAGCTCCAATTTCTCCACATCATTGCCAATAATTATTATTTTCTGCATTTTTGATAGTGGCCATCCTAATGGGTATGAGGTAATAACACATTGCAATTTTGATCTGTATTTCTCTGATGATTAATGATATTGAACATCTTTTTGTATGCTTGTTGGCCATTTGCATATTCTTTGGAGAAATGTCAAATCAAGGCTTTGCCCATTTTTTAATCAGGTTCTTTGATATTTTTGTTGTTGTTGAATTGTAGGAGTTCTTACATATTCTGGATATTAGCCCCTTATCAGATATATGATCTGCAAATATTTCTCCCATTCTATAGGAAGCCTTTTCATTGCATTGACTGTTTCCTTTGATGCACAGAAGTTTTAAGGCTTGGCATAATTCCATTTGTCTATTTTTGCTTTTATTACCTGCGCTTTCGGTGTCATATCTCAGATATCGTTGTCAAATCCAATGTCATGAAATTTCCCCCTATGTTTTCTCTAGGAGTTTTATAGTTTTAGATCTTTGCACTTATGTCTTTAATCTATCTTGAGTTCATTTTTGTGTATGGTGAAGAGTAAGGGTCAAGTTCATTCTTTTGCAGGTGGATATCCACTTTTCCCAGCACCATTTGCTGAAGACACTGTCTTTCCTCTATTCTGTGGTCTTGGCACCCTTACTGAAGACTGCCCATTTGCATGAGTGTTTATTTCTGGACTTTCTATTTTGACCCATTTGTCTACATATCTGTCTTTATGCCAGGACCACACTGTTTTGATTACGTAGCTCTGTAATGTTTTGAAATCAGGAAATGTGTGGCCTCAGTTCCACTCTTGCCATCACTCCATTCCCAGCAATTCACTAGAGGCACTGTCCTTGGCTGGAAATGAGGGGGTAAGATAACGGAGTGGCAATCAGCTCAGCAAGGAGGTCTCCTTCCACAGCCCCTACCTGCATTTCTGTAGTGCTGGACTGGATGTCCACCAAGGACTCCAATGTTTCTCCACCGATGCAGCTGCTCACACCCCTGGATCTAACCAAAGGGTCACCAGACGGTTTCAGGACTGCCACACAAACATTAGGAACTGCGCTGTCTGAGGCCCACAGTAGTCTGTGCAGCCCTTAGTGTCCTCTCTCTCTTGGTCCAGATGCACAGGATTTGAGAAGCTTGAATTAAAACCTATGGTTTAGGGATGTTGCTATTTCTTTGTTTGAGGGAAGATGGTTTTTCCCTATTTTTTAAAATTTTCTTCTTATTATTTCCATGGGTTTGAGGTGTAGGGGCCAAGGGCAGGCCACCCCAAGATGGGCCACTTTGGCATGAATATTATTTTGAGTTAAAAGCAATCCAAACCCAGCAGATTCGAAAAAAGCTCTTTACCTCCCCCTCAACTGCCTGCTTTACCAGGAAGAGAGCTACTGACAGAGACTCCGCTTTACCTAAGAAACTTATCTGCATAATGGGGCAAACTTTGTTTTTCAAAACATCTCCTTTCACCTTCCTGCTAATGGCCTTCCTCCCCTTTGTATCCTCAGACTCCTATCCCTCTCCCTAGCTCACATAAGCTTCATGTTACCTCATTGTCTTTGGAACTTCCATGTCTTTGTGGATTCCCTAAATGTACGTTATTAAATTTTATTTTCTCCTGTTAATCTGTCTCATGTCAATTTGATTCTAAGTCCAGCTAGAAGAACCTTGAAGGGCAGGGGAGATCTACCTCCCCGACAGAGAGAAGGAATGGAGTAAAAAGACCTTATTCTGTCATATTTAAATCTCTCCCTTCCATCTTAAACACCTCTTCACAAAGCCTTAAGTCAACCCTAGGCACCCTTCAGATTGTCCCTATTTCTTCATCAATCCAAACTTGTTTTACAGGTCTTGCTCGTGACCAGCCTACAACTTTAACTGACTTTCTACTATTTCTTATGGATGTTTCCACTCCAGCCCTAATCTTGTAATATTCTCAGTGGGAAATGAACTTGTCATCCTGGTAATTTTTCCCCTCAGGTTATTTCTCCCGTCTATCTTTCTTCATCCAGGCCTTTATAGCTTCACCTGTTATACTATTAAAATACAATTATCCAAATTTGTTGTTAAAACATATCTTAAATCTAAGGGATTAGAAGCAAAAATGGGCAAAGGCTTTCTCCAAACTAACATCACTGTTTTTGATTCTAGGGTCTTTCTCTAACACACTCTATATACTTATTACTATCAGTTTATCTTTGTAAAACACTCTTTTGTTAAGAAATCATCAATGACTTCTTTCTACGTCAGAAGAAAAAAAAAGCTGAATCCCTAGCCTTGTATCCAAGATACAGATCATGACAGGTGTTACAAAGAAAGAATACAAACTTTGGAGTCTGGCTCTCTTCAGTTTCAATACAAAATCTACTTACTCAGCATGTGCTGTTGGGCAAGTTTCTTAGCTTCTCTGAGCTTCCCTCCAGACAAGCTTGTCTAATCTTCATTACCAACAAGCAAGACACTCTCCTACCACCCATTCAAAGACCTCTGGACCCTCCATCCCCTCGGATTTCTTCTCTTAAGACCTAGCTCCTCAGGGAAGCCTCTCATAACACTGAGCTCCTCATTACCTCCTCTCATGTTGGCAGTTTATTCATATCCATCATCTGACAGCTTGCCTGAGATATTTTATATTTTTCTGCTTAGTTCCCATTTCTCACCTAGGTTTTAAACCTTGAGAAAACAAAGACCATGTTTTATGCATCTCTATATTCTCAATCCATAGTAAAGGGTCCAATCTTTATTAAATAAGTGATAAAATCTAGGGGTGCCTGGGTGGCACAGCGGTTAAGCGTCTGCCTTCGGCTCAGGGCATGATCCCAGCATTCTGGGATCGAGCCCCACATCAGGCTCCTCCGCTGGGAGCCTGCTTCTTCCTCTCCCACACCCCCTGCTTGTGTTCCCTCTCTCGCTGGCTGTCTCTCTGTCGAATAAATAAATAAAATCTTTAAAAATAAATAAATAAATAAATAAATAAATAAATAAGTGATAAAATCTAACATTTTTTAAGCGTCATACAAATAATTTCTAAAACCTCAAATCGTAGACTAGTAATATTTAAAAGCCGTCATTAATTAAACATTTTTTTCTTTAGAATAAGAACTGTATTCTAAGGAAACCAAATAGCCCCAGCTGATGAGTGAAATTTCTTCTTATTAGAACAATATCACCTAATAAAAGGAGAAGAAATGATAGCCAACAAGGATTCAGACAACAATTATCAATAGGTTTGGCTAAAACCAGCAGGCGAAAAGTTGATGGAGACAGGATATTAGCCTGATGCCACTGATTACATGATGGTTGCAGAAGGGGAACAAAAAAACCTTGGCAATGTGGGCTAGGCTGTCACCACCGAAATCCAGTGATCACTTAAAATCTAATACTGGATGACCAGACGCTATGTACCTTCTGATGTGATGCGATACAGAGGACACGGGAGCACGGTTAGGCAGTATTCTTGCCTAAAATGTTCAACCAGAATCTAAACCAAGTCTTTATGTCTAATTTCCAGCTTTCAGGAAATAGTGAGGTTATAGAAATAATTTAGACAACTAGCAAAGGAAAAAATTAGACAAATCCAAAAGGTACTACCCTCTACAAGATATCTGGCCAAGTCTCTTTAAGAAGTCAATCTCCTAGAATTAAAAAAACAAAACAAAAGAAAAAAAACGGTGAGAGAAGTGAGGTAAAGACTGTTCTAGATTAAGAGAGGCATATAGGCCACAACAAGCAAACGCAAGCTGTGGCTCATGGATGGGTCCCACTATGAACAACCAAGCATGAAGACACTTCAGAAAAATCTGGGAAATCTAAATTTAGCCTGGCAATCAGATACTATGGAAATACTGTTAATTTTATTCAGTACGACAATGGTATTGTGTGATTAAGGAAAAAAGTCAATTTTAAGAGATTACCATCTTCTGAGATCTAATACTTTCCGCTGCTTAATATCTTCAAGAGGGGAATACTGAGGCCACTCCCTTTGATGTCTTCCTTTTTTATCTGAAGTTTTTTTCTTGGAAATTTGCTTCTTTACATTGCCTAGAACACAAGAATACAAAATAAGCAAAATGCTCAAGATGAAACAAACTACCATGGCAATACAACTAATTATGTAACAAAACTAAAAAGCAATGCCACTAGTTCTCAAAATACTTGCAAACATATTGAGGAATACATGTATCTTCAAGAATACTTCCCTGGCTTAAAGAGAGAGAATAAAAACAAGTTTAAGCAACCACGAGTGTTAGTTCATATCAGATTCTCATATTCCAATTCCTGATCTAGTTGCTTAGCTAGTAAAAGACTCAATCACAAAATCTTTGATTTAGAAAATCAAATTACCAACAGTAAAATATTTAACAAGGCCACTTTCCAAAAATGAATCCTTTCTACAAAACAATAAAAGCACATTAATGCAACTCGGTTAGGAAAGTAAAAGCACTAGATCCAATAACGCAATGATGTGACATTTAAAAATATCTGCAGGCCTTGCAGAGGCCACAAAATGAATTAAGAATGATGAGCACACGTACATTATTAAAATGCAACTTTAGCACCAGAAACTGGAATGGAAAACAAAGTCTCCTTTCTGTGTGTGTGTGTGTGTGTGTGTGTGTGCACGCACACACACATGCACTTACGGGTAAATGCACACACACACACACACACACACACACACACCAATCTCTCCAAAGACACATAAGGCAAATAATAGTAGCTACCTAAGGGGGAGGGGAATTGGAAACTAGACAAAAAGAAGACAAAAATGAAATGAGACCTTGCACTGTTTAATTTTTACACTTTTTATTTCTGAATAATGCTAATGGATTACTCAGGTGAAAATTATTTAATTAAAATCTTAACGACAGAGAACAAACTGATGGTCACCAGAAGGGATGGGTGAGTTAGGTGATGGGGATGAAGGAGGGCACTTGTGGTGCGCACCGGGTGAGGTATGGAAGTACTGAATCACTATATTGTACACCTGAAACTAATATAACACTGTAGGTTAACTAACAAATCTAAATAAAAACCTTAAAATACATGTTAATAAATACCATTCAAGTTTCATGTTACTGAAATAGCATTAACATTTCAGACAGCGTGCGCAAATACTTAGGACTTCTCACACCTACTAGATTTTCAATGAAATGATCAAATCAGTTATAAAAGTCAAATAAAAGCTAATGTTTATTTTTATGAGTTATGCATAATTATAAAACATAGATTATATAGATATATGCCTAGAAAACAGACATGGAAAAGGGCTTGTTTCATTCATTCAAAATGCTCTATAATAAAACCCAAACCAACCGGAACTCAGGAACTTGTGACACAGGGGATTTCTCTGATTTTTGTAAGATGTCATAAGGACATCTGGGAAACAAACTGAGGGTTTCAGAGGGGAGGGGGGTGGAGGATTGGGATAGGCCGGTGATGGGTATTAAGGAGGGCACGTATTGCATGGAGCACTGGCTGTTATACGCAAACAATGAATCATGGAACATTCCATCAAAAACTAGGGATGTACTGTATGGTGACTAACAAAACATAATAAAAAATTATTATTAAAAAAATGAATTTAAGTAAACTAAAAAAAAAAAAGATGTCATAATGACAAACACTGCAATATCCAGAAACAAGCTTTTCTCTTTAAGTCTTCACAGAGAACACAAAATTTCTACAGAGCTGAAAAACCACTGGCAAACATGAGTTAAGTCTCATTCTGAAAAGTTTCTTTTCACTGATAAAATAGATCTTAGAGAGTAAGAAGATGGGAAAACTACTTTCCAATGTTTTTTCCCATGTCTTCATTGCCCAATAATGTTTTAATGCCCTACCTAGTTTTCCCAGCCACTTAAAATCTTAGAGGCAAATGAAGCATGGTAATCTGTGACCCCAGCAGCCCCCAGAGTGGTCTGGACCCGCATACTTCCTCTAAGGCTTACCTGAGCCTGCCCTCAGTCCCCTTCTACTTTACTCCCAGGACCCCCTGGGCTAAATAAGTGTGCGTTCCAAATGTGCACCCTTCATGAAATCCCCACACAAGAAGAGCCGGTCCCACAGGCAAAATTCCATTCAGTTCAAGAGAGGAAAGCTCTGGCAAAGTGGAAACTAAGTTTGAGAGGGGAACATAACAGATCAACACCTAAACCCTCTGTCTCCCCATCTCATCAACTCCAGGAACCTTTGCCCACCTTCCCTTGTCATTGTCATATTCCTTCTTCCATTCCTCACCTTACCCCTAACACACCCATCTAGCCCCTATACCAAAGAAATATACATACATACACGCCTACCTCTACTCACCACACTGTCTTTTAGAGAAAGGTCTGAGGATGGCAAATACAAGTAGAATATCTGCCATCTTTTTGACTTGAGGAACCATGGGACAGAGTTTTGGGTAATCATTGTCACTGGAAAGTGAGGTGGGTGGGCAACCCAGAAATAAGACAGCCAGAAAAGGGGAGACTCAAATTTTATGTATATATTTGACCCAAATCTTAGGCTGATCCTTGAACCATGCATGCACAGAGCCGACCCCAAAGAGCACAGCTAAGGCTTAAAAAATTGGACAGATATTTGAAATGTCCTCCAGAGACAAAATTTGCAATTTTAGTCAAACCAAATTCATTGCCGCTAAAATTAAAAACAAACAAATGAAAAACTTAAAATAAAACACTCTTTGGAGGAATACACCAGAATCCAAAATCACCACAACATTTCCAATACCTCAGATACAACCCCAAATTACTGAACATGTAAAGAAACTGAAAAATGTGACACCTTCTCCAGGAAAAAAAAAAAAATAAGACCAACTCTGAGATGACCCAGCTCTTAAAACCAGCAGATAAGGATTTTAAAGTGGATATTATAACTACGATTTATGAGATAGATACAACCTTTCAGGAATGAATGAAAAGATAGCAAATCCAAGATAGGAAACAAAAACTATCTTAAAAGTGTAAATTTCAGAACCAAAAGATACAATACCTGAAACGAGTAATTCATTGAATATGCTTAAAAGCGATCTTTAAGAGATGTACTCTATTTTTTTTTTTTCAGTTATAAAATTTTCATCAAGATGAAGACGAATCATGTCTTTTCCTTTTGGAGTGTAGTTGACACATAATGGTACATTAGTTTCGGGTGCACAACATAGTGATACCACAAATTTAGATGTTATACTCATCTCAAAACTAGCTACCATCTGTCCCTATACAACACAATTACAGAATCTCTGGCTATATTCCCTGTGCTGTATCTTTTATTCCCGTGAGGTTTCATTCCATAACTGGAAACTGTATCTCTCACTCCCCTTCAGACCCATGTTGCCCGTCCCCTCACCCCCACCCCAGGCAACCATCAGTTTGTTCTCTGTATATATAGGTCTGATTCTCTTTTTGTTTGTTTGTTTATTCATTAGTTTGGGATTTTAGATTCCACGTATAAGTGAAATCATATGGTATTTGGCTATCCCTGTCTGACTTATTTCACTTAGTACGATGCCCTCTAAATCCATCCATGTTGTGCCAAATGGCGAAATCTCATCATTTTTTATGGTTCAGTAGGAGAGATGGACTTTAAATATAAAAAGATACAAGTTGAAAATAAATGGATAGAAAAGGACATACCACGCAAACACTAGTCGAAAGCACACTGTAGCTAGATTAACATCAAAGTCGCATTCAGAACAAGAAATATTACAAGGAATAATGAGGGACATTTCATAAGGATAAAAAGGTCAATGCAACAAGAGGAAATTAATATCATAATTGTGTGTGCACCTAATAATAGCGTTTCAAATTGCATAGAAGCAAAAATAAACAATTAAATTCAGAAAAGAGAACAATCATAGTTGATTTTTAACACCCCATTTTCAGCAATGGATAGAGCAAGACAAAAATTAAGTAGCAACACAGAAGATGTGACCAACACTCTCCAACACTTTGACCCAATAAATATTTATAGGACACTACAGCCAACAACAACAGAACGGGCAGGCATTCTTTCCAAATGCACATGGTACATTCACCAACGTGGACTGTATGATGGGTTCCAGAACAAGTCTCAGCCCATTCTAAAAGACTGAGATCATTGTGCTCTGTCCACAATGGAATGAAATTCAAAATCAACATTTAGCAAAAGCCCCATAAAATTTGGAAATGAAGCAGCACAGTTCTAAACAGTAACGCATATATCAAAGAAGAAATCACAAGGGAAATTAGAAAATACTTCACATTAAATGATAATAAAAATAAAGTGTATCAACAGTCGTGGGCTGTGGCCAAAACAGAACTCAGAGAGCAATTTAAAGCACTAAATGCTCATAGGAGAAGTCTTGAATCAAAAAGTTGAAGCACAAAGTAAACCCAAAGTAAGTAGAAGGAAGAAAATAATAAGCAAAATTCAGCAGAATAGCAAACAAACAATTGAGAAAATTAACAAAGCTAAAAGTTGGTTATTTGAAAAGATGAACAAAACTGATAGCACCCTGGCCAGAAAAAAAGAGAGAGAGAGAGAGAGAGAGAGAGAGAACATACATGACCAGTATCAGGAATGAAAGAGGAGTTATTACTGAAGACCCTGTAGGTATTAGAAGGATAAAGAGGCAACAACTTTATGGCAACAAAACCGACCACTTAGATAAAATGGACACACTAAAATTTGACAGAATTAATGGGAATCAAGACAACTCCATAATCACCATTAGAGATTTTTAATACCCCTCTGAAAAGCCCTCAGAAAACAGGAGAGATCACTTCCCAACCTGCCTTAGGAGACCGGCACAGCCCTAATGCCAACATGTGAAAAAGATACTACCAAAAATTTACAGACCAGTCACCCATAAAAAACAGACACAGAGTCAAACCTCCCAACATGCCGAGAATTACAAATTTACATGTTCTGTGAAGCAAGTTGAACTCGCAAATGCACAAGTATGGCGGTCGTACAGAACGGTCCAAGACGCCCAGATCCGAGCTCTACCTCTTACTAGCTATCAACTTGCCACAAGCAACTTATCCCCTCGGAGCCTCAATTTCTTTACCTATAAAATGAGGATAAGAATACCTACCACATAAAAATCCTGTATTACTTTGCGTTCAAAAGAAGTGAAAAGCAGTAGCTTGCGACAGGGGGCCAGCGCACTGCAATTGTGAGGCTGTGTTCTGCACCCGAGGTGAACAGCACCCTCTTAAATTGTGCAGGACACGACCTACTCAGTGGTACCTGGAGACCCTTTGGCTGCTCAAACATTTTAACAAGAAAAAGCCACAATGTTATATGATAGAAAAGAAAACCAAACATTTAATTGGAAAGATGAATTCATGTCTCTGCAAAACTACAGAACAGTGGTATATTATTCTAGCAACCTCATTAACCATTTCTAAGCTACCATATACGTATCTGCAATACCTGTATTTTACAGCATTCTTAGATTTTTCAAAGCTCTCAAAATGCACAGGCTATGTGTGAAGTTTCCAATGGTAACGCATTCATGAACTAAATGTCCTCTGCCCAAAGTTATTTTTTAACTACAGTGACAGACAACACGACAGCAATGTTCCTTGTTCATCATTATAAAAGGAAACCGTGTTTAATGGCAAGCTTAAACAAGATATATTGTTTTCTGATTATTTTCACATGTGAAATTCAAGCCTCCTTCCTTACCTGATTTGTGTTTCAAATTTGTGGTCACCCCATCAAATTCAGATTTATCGATTTCCCATGCAAGAGGTAGCTTGCCCAGGCTATTGGATAAGTTTTCCAAGCTGTTTTCTTCATTGTAAATGATTTCTGATGTACTCGTTGGGATGCCAATGTATCTTGATGGATTATTTCCAGCAGATGAAGTACTATCAGGGAGGCAAGAAGAGCGGGTTGAATTTGGAGTTTTATAGATTGAGGTTGCCTGGTTGAGAAAGGCATAGTCTGAACAGATGGCATAAATTTTCTCCCGAGTGTGGGTCACCGGACAGCTCCACGGATAATGACCATCTCCTTTGGGACCCAAAGGTGCCCCCGAGGCACGAGTGCAGAAAGACTGGACAGCACCTTGTAGATTCTCTTCAGGAGACTTTCTCTCGGATTTGTGCTCACCATTTCCAGAATCATTTGCCCTTTCTGCTTCTGCAATGTTAGGCATTGAATGCAACTATAAAAGTTCTGTTAGAAGGAGAAGTTGCAACTCTTTCTATGACTTGAAAAGCAACTGTGACAATTGTTCACAGCATTCTACAGAAACTTGAGAGCTGCAGGATGGGCTCCTAAGAAAAGAGGGAGGAGAAAGAAACATCAACAATCCACCAGACACTACAAAGGCACTAAAAAAGGAATCAAGCATTTCACGTGCCTTCATTCAATAAATATTTATTTTACAACTACTACAGACCTACAGCCACAATCATTGGCCATGTGTCTTATTAAAAAATTGTTTTACAATAATGCTTTATAGTAACAAAAAAGAATTCAATTAAAAAAATGGGCAAAATATCTGAATAGTCACTTCCCCAAAGACAGTGTAGAAATGGCCAATAAACACACGAAAAGATGCTCAACGTCATTAATCATCATGGAAATGCAAATTAAAACCACAACAAGATACTATGTCACACCCAGCAGGATGGTTCTAATCAAAAATACAGATAATAAAAAGGATCGTTGAGGATGTGGAGAAACTGGAACCCTCATACCCTTCTGATGGAAATGCAAAATGGTCCAGTCACTTTGGAAAACAGTTCCTCAAACATGCACAGTTGCCATATAATCAAGCAATTTCACTCAAGGTATACATCTAAGAGGAATGAAGCATATATCCACACAAATGTTCATAGCAGCATTATTTATAATAGCCAAAAAGGAGAAACAATCCATTAGTTGATGAATGGATAAATAAAATAAATAAAATGCGGTATATCCATTCAATGGGATATTTTGGGGCAATGATAATAAATGAAGCCCTGACCCATGCTACAACATGAACGAGCCTTGAAAGCGTTATGCTAAATGAATAAAGCCAGTCATGACAGAGCCTAATAGTCTATGATTCCATTTATATGAAATGTAAAATAGTCAAGTCTCTAGTGACAGAAATTAGATTAATGGGTTACCTAAGGCTGGGAGGGAGGAGGAGGTTGGGGATAACGGCGTTTCTTTTTGGAGTAGTAAACATACTCTGTAATTGAGTGAGGTGATGAACGCACAACTTTGTGAATATACTAAAAGCTACTGAATTGGAGATTTTAAACAGGTGAATTGTATGGTGTGTGAATTTCATCTCAACAAAGCTGTGCAGTCATCACCACAATCAATTATAGTTAGTAGTCACTAACTTCTGATCAGTCTCAGGAAAAACCGATTTTCAAGTCTACACCAATTCCTTTGGGGAAGAACACAGAGAACAGCTCAAAAAGCAACCAAGGGCATTTGAGGAAGCTGAAGATTTAGACAAAAGCAAGACCTTGGGGCGCCTGGGTAGCGCAGTCGTTGGGCGTCTGCCTTTGTCTCAGGGCATGATCCCGGAGTTATGGGATCGAGCCCCACGTCAGGCTCCTCCGCTGGAAGCCTGCTTCTTCCTCTCCCACTCCCCCTGCTTGTGTTCCCTCTCTCGCTGTCTCTCTCTGTCAAATAAAGAAATAAAATCTTTAAAAAAAAAAAGCAAGACCTTGATGAGTCAGCCCACTACAGGTGGTAGAGGAGGGTCCTCGTTGCAGGTGCCAGGGTGAGTGTGTCCACTTCTCAGGGGTCTAGCGATGTGGCTCGAGAGACAGAACCCACCCCGGGTGACCAGTTTGACCTTCACTAGTTAATATCTCTGCCCATTCACTTATTTAAAAAACTAGAAACGAGAATAATTTTCATAAGTTACCGAAAAATGATTCTACAAAACCCATCATACAAATACTGAATGACAAAAACCACTAAGGCAATAAGAAATAACAGAAGACTGATGGCCACAAGAGCCATGATCGCTCAAGTCTGTGAGGAGAAACCAGTAAAGGTAATGCCTGTCCTTCGTGTAATTTCAGGCAACAGAGCTCACTACAAGGAGGACTCCACATATCCTAGAAAAGATTCCACTTTCTTCATTTTTAAGGAATGCTTTCCCTCTATTCAAACCTTCAGGTAGTAATTTTTCTAGTAATTGGTGCAGAATTTATAGTTCTTTGCAGGAAGGTCGGTTTGGCTGGAGCTTCACCACGGAAGACGGAAACTCCCAATGGTATTATTTCGGAATCTTTTTTCAAGAAATCCTAGGACTGCTTGGGGGTGCCTGGGTGGCACAGCAGTTAAGCGTCTGCCTTTGGCTCAGGGCCTGATCCCGGGGTACCGGGATCAAGCCCCACATCAGGTTCCTCCACTATGAGCCTGCTTCTTCCTCTCCCACTCCCCCTGCTTGTGTTCCCTCTCTCGCTGGCTGTCTCTATCTCTGTCGAATAAATAAATAAAATCTTTAAAAAAAAAGAAAAAGAAAGAAAAGAAAAGAAATCCTAGGACTGCTTGTAACGGATCTCTAGACCAGAAGCTTTTCTGCCTTCTCCTTCTTCCTCATCTCCTGGCGTCATGGTGACATTGGAGGAAGATGCAAAGAGGTCAGTGCGTCAGGTCGCACAGACCAAACTGGGCTTTTCTGAGGAGTCAGTTTCTCTGATTCTTAGCAGAGGAACTTCACAGAGAATTTTCTACTGATCTGTGACCCTCGTGTCTTTCTCTAAGAGTCAGCATGGTGGGCAGGGGTAGGTGTTATTTGTGGCGTTGGGGCTGTATGGGTGGGTTGTGGTAGGTGAGGCGTGAAAAAGAGCATAGGTCCCGGTAAGGGGTGGTGACCCAAGGGTGCTGGAGTCAGTCTAGGGGTGGGGGAGGGGAGGGGGTAGAGGAGGGAGAGAGAAATGCTCCAGGCACTACCCTTATCTCTACAGCTCCAGCTTAGCTTCTACTTCGCCAGAGCTTCCCTCTCAGATTTAATGGAATTGTGCCCGTGGCCCAACTTCTGTGTGGCAGTGTAGGGATGAAGGATGCTTGACTTGGAACATAGATAGAATATGCTTATCAAAAACAAAGACAAAAGGAAATGAGTGCATTTGAGCAAAAAAAAGGGTGGGGCTGAGCTTTCTGGAAGCTAAAGACAAGAAAGAACATAGCACTTGGTTAATAAAAAGTTTAACAACCTCGTTTTGTTTGTGTTTGGAGTTTGTTTGCTTTTAAATAACGGTCACTGAACAAGAAGGATCTCTTTGGTTGCACTTCTACAAAAAAAAAGTGAAGATCGTCAACGGAAGGACATATTTTATATTGATTGTCAATAAAAGCCAACAGTGGTCTAAAAACGTCCTCATTTGAACCTTGTTTATGGAATTTCTCTTTCAAAAATAGTGTGATATTTCTAGATTTTTATCATAGAAGTAAAACAAATGATAGAAAAATATTGTGAAATACCAAGATATTATACAGAAAATGACAATTATCCAAATCCCGTGACCCAAACACTGCTGGAGTTTCTTTCCTTCTCTGTCAGATGCATGTCTGTTCTCCCCGCGTCAATGGGAGCCCTTGGGGCTAAGGGTGCTAGTTACTATCACGTCCCCAGGCTTTCCCACAAGTGTACTGAGCGCAAGTTATTACTGATAACAGAATCATTAGAGACAGCAATTACTGTATTATGTTGTAATTGTAGCCTCAAGAAATACTGAGATACAGAGGGGCAGTTTGTCCCCCCACTAAACAGCCTGCAGCTCCCACGTTTTGTCCTATCTTGTATCTCCTTTTGTTCCTATTTTTGCAAACCATTCCCAATTCCATCCCCACTCCTAGCACTGGGACCACCACCAACACCAGCCGGGCCCTGGGGTTGACATTTCAAATCTGGCCTGTGCAGAGATATTAGGAAATAAAGCTTGGACACATGAATGATAATATAACTCCCCTTCCTAAAACCTTCTGCTCTTAGAAAAAAGCCAACTCCTTGTCTGGCCCCATGATCTACTTCTTTATCTCCACCTCATCCCTCTTCCCCCTTCCTACTCACCCTCCTGTATTTGGTTAATTCCCATTTGTACTGCCCATATCCTTCAATGTCACTTTTGGGGGATTCTTTCTTTGCTCCCCAAACGAGGCTAGGTCACACTGTACATACTCAGTACCTTTCTTTCACAAGGCTTGCGGGGATTATCCTCACAGATGGGCATTTGTGAAAGTCTCATGAACAAATGGTTACTTTTAAGTGCCTACATCATTCCAGGCATTATTTTAAGCCCCGGATTAGAAGCCTAGATTCCAGGAGGATTTACTAGGAGAGGCCTTAGGAATCAGGATCTGGACTTTTAGCCAAGAGGGCTCTTTTTCTCCTCCCCGGTTCTCATCTGTGAGAACTGAATTTCCAGAGAGGCGATGCTGTATTAAGACTTTACAAAGATTGATTGCAGGACCTAAGGCTCAATTTAAGGATGTATTCTTACGACCACGGCACAAGCAACAGAAGTACTGTTTAACTGTGAGTGAACAAAATTATATAAAATGCGCCACTAGAGTAACGATTTTTAAAAGTCACTAGAACGAATTGTTCTATAAAATAAACGTTCCATTTTTTAAGGTCAATATTCATCGCCTAGCCTACATCCTTTTTGCGTTGTATTTCAATCCGTATTTTTAAATACCAAGTTTGCTTAGGGAACGAAGATCTTAAGAAGTGTCTTCAGCAAAGGCTCCCCCATAGGACAACGATTATGATCTCTATTCTGTATGGAAGGCCACGGAGACGCAGGAGCCTGGAAGCGGCTTACTGACGGTGAAATACGCGCCCTAGGGCTGGGCCAGACCCGCTAAGCCTCAGCGGGTCAGCTCTCGGTCCTTCTCCCGGGTGTCCGCCCCCCGCGCTCCGGGCCCCTTGCCGGGTCAGACCCGAGCCCCTCCCCCGGCTGAGGCCGCCGGCCTACGAAGGATACCCGGTTCTCCCGCGCGCCGCGGCAGCGTTCAACCCAGGCTCCCGGGCGGGCGAGCGGAGCTCCCCCCGTCCTACTCTGCGAAGCTCGCGGCGCCGCGGGGCTCAGAAGCCGCCGGGACCGAGGCGACGGTCTCGCAGGCGGATCCCCGCCGCGCCGAGCCGATGTGTGGTGAGGAGCGGAGGAGCGAGGCCGCGCTCTCTGCCTGCGTGGCTCCGGCGGCCTCCACGACCCAGGAGCGCTCCCCGGGGCCGGGCGTCCCCCGGTCCCAGTCCCCCGCAGCGAGGCCTCCGGGCCCCTCCGTCCCCCTCCCTCCCAGGCCGGAAGCCAGAGTTGGCCGCTAGAGGGAGCGGGCGGAGGCTGGTGGAGTGACCACCTCCAACCAGCCCGGGGGCTGGGGGACGCTCCCTGCGCCCGAGGCTCGAGGGCGGGTGGGACGCGGGCAGTTACTGCCCCCGGGCCAAGGAGGAGCGGCCGATTAGAGCTTTGAATGCACCAGTTGAGGTCATACTCACGACACTTGCAAAAAATAGAAAACAGAAAAGCCCCTCCTGGGCCTCCACCCAGGGCCGTTTTGGCCGGCGGAGCCACCCGGCCCCTCTAGGTTTTCGGGGCAGCTGGCAAGGGTCCAGAGATTAAAGGGAGAGAGAGCAGGAGGCTCTAGGTCCAATTCCGGAGCTGACCGTGACCCCTCCTGGCGACCCTCTGGCCGCGGAGCGGGCATACGGGGAAGAAGGGACGGCCACCGCACGCTCCGGGCCAGGCCCTGCCTTGCGTGGCGCGGAAACCCGCGCCGGGCAGGAGCCACCGGTATCCACGCGGGCATCTCCAAATCAGGCTTTGTTCCCGAGAGCACTCGTGCCTTATCTTCCTAACACTTCCTCCATCGTGCGGACCAGCTCTTCACCCCACTTTTTCCCGGGAGGAGGACGGGTACGGATGCGGCGGCCTCCACTCAGACGGCCCCGGGGCTCGGGAGAGGTGGTGGCCCCTGGCCACCCAGGCAGCATAGGCAGCGTCCCTAGCGGGCGGGCGGCAGCAGGCCCGGCCGGCGGCGCGCGGATACCAGGTGGAGGGACCCGCGCACTGGGCGCAGCTTGGCGGGCCGCCACCCCCCCCCACACCCACATCCTCACCTCCCCACAGCCTCGGATACCTCTGGCCTGTCCGGCTGGGTCGATTCGCTGCGGCCGCCGCAGAACGGGCACCGGATCCGGATCACAGCTTCCCGCGCGCGGCCGGCGTCTCTCGTCCCATTGGAGCGCGCGGGGACAGCGCCCTGGACGGCTGTGCCCGGCGACCAGTTGTCAGATACCATTGACAACACCTTCCTTTCAACGTTTTATACCTGCCCTCTGCACGTGCGGAGGATATGGTGACAATTTTTTTTTTTTAATCTTAGCTCTGTCCCCGCGTGCCACTCTATTTGGGCATCTAGTATATAACTGTTCTCTCAGAGCGGTGACCGCAAAGTAAATAAATGAGTGAGAGGTGGTAAAACCCGGCAGGATTTCCGCTAGTCCTGTCGCGAACTACAAGTCCCAGGAAGCCTTTGAGCACGGACGCCACGGCGCTATCCACTCGGAAAAGGCCTTACTCAGCCCGGCCGCCACCCGGGCCAATCCCCTCGCCCAGCACCTTGGGCTGGAACCTGAGACCGATTCGCCCCCAATGATGCTCCAGTTGCAGGAGCAACATAAGTTTATCTTTGTCCCGAGAAAGAGGAGTAGCGTGGTTCCTGCTCGACTGAGCGAAACGACTGGCATCCTTCAGCTGGAAAAGCCAGCGCTCCGCCTGTGATTTTCCTGGGGGAAAAGTGGAGACCCGCGCGCCTGCCCTGCACAGCAAGGGACACCTTTTGGAGTCGTGTTTGCTGCTGTGATCCGCCAACTTGCCCTGGCCCAAGGCGCGGCTGGTTCCGACCACCTCTTACACTTCATTTATCCGTGGATCATTTTGAGAGTCGGTCTTGTAAATGTTCAGCATTTTGTTGCTTTACTGCTTCTTTCTGGGGACAGTGCCAGCACTTGCCGAGACCGGCGGAGAGAGGCAACTGAGTCCAGAGAAGAGCGAAGTATGGGGACCCGGGCTAAAGGCAGCTGTTGTCCTTCCCGCACGCTATTTCTACATTCAGGCGGTGGATACATCAGGAAATAAGTAAGTCGAGAAACGGCTCCCTAATTCTTTTGGAATGCAGTTAAAATGTACTCTGTTTCTCCCTTTAAGTTTTATCCGCCCAAGAACTCGTTTTTTCCACAGCAGTTGAAATTCCAGGATATTTGGATGCTATCCACATCTGGTTTTAACAGTCTTTCCCCATTCCAATCAATTTTTCTCTTTAGAAATAATTCCAGACTAGCTCTTCTTCTGGCTATTTTTTTAAAAGATTTTATTTATTTGACAGAGATAGAGACAGCCAGAGAGAGAGGGAACACAAGCAGGGGGAGTGGGGGAGGAAGAAACGGTCTTCCAGCGGAGGAGCCTGATGTGGGGCTCGAACCGAGAATGCCGGGATCACGCCCTGAGCCGAAGGCAGACGCTTAACGACTGAGCCACTCAGGCGCCCCTCTTCTGGCTATTTTGATAGGAACTCAACACAGGACTGGAGAGACAAAGCCCCTGCACTTTGCTGGAAGTACTATTTCCGCCTACTTTTGCATAAGCTGTTGTAAGGAATGTAGACCCAGTTATTAAAAACTTGGCTGGTTCATCTTTCTCTGGTGTTGCTCTCTGTTTTCAGGGAGACATCTGCAGGTAAGCATGTTTTGAAACTCAGAAAGAAAAATGAAGCACTATTTGAAACTTTACAGTTGAGAGGGAAAGTATCAAAGTGTGAATCTCCTAAGGGTTTGTAACGAACATTATTTCATTCCATTGAATTCCAACAATTAAAATGGTAACTTAAAACTTAGTTTAAGAATTAATAATCCTGAAATGATTGTCTTTTTTTATTGGTAGATGCTGACCATGTATATTTTGTAGGGGAAAAAAAATCTTGGGTATTTTAAGAAAAACTTCCAAGAAGTTTTCCGAAGTGGGGGGGGGGGTGTTATCAATCTTGTCACTTGGTTATAACAATTGGGGGAACTAAATACCATCTTAAAAATCTTCATAGCAGGGTGCCTGGCTGGCTCAGTTGGTTAAGTGTCCCAGAGTCCTGGGATCGAGCCCCGCATCAGGCTCCGTGCTCAGCTTCTCCCACTCCTGCTCCCATTGATTGCACTCTCTCTTTCTCTGTTAAATAAATAAAATCTTTAAAAAAAAGTGTCTGCCTTCAGCTCAGGTCATGATGCTGTCCTGAAATCAAGTACCAACATCGGGCTCCCTGCTCAGTGGGGAGTCTGCTTCTCCCTCTGCCTGCCACTCCCCCTGCTTGTGTTCTCTCTGACAAATAAAATCTTAAAAAAAAAAAATCTTTATAGAGAGAGCAGTCATTTAAAAAAGACTTTTATACATTGTCACTTAGATGATACACAACCTACTGGCTTTTGCCCACGCTGAACATGATTTATAATACTGCTCTTTAAAGAATCATTGAAATTTTTCAAAAGGTCATTATCTTTAGAGGCAAATTTCTAGGTGCATGAAATAAATAGTAGGTTGATAAGAATATTTTTATATATAGAATGCATAAGTGGGTTCTATGTTTATGTAAATATGTAGTCTTTACATATTCCCTTGCAATTTTCTAATGAAATGTTTATGTTATTGTGGAGATTTGTCATCCTCTGTTTCTTTTTTTAAATCTCTGATCTATCACATTCATTCTGGTACTATGAGCATATGAGAGAAGCAGCAACCATGTATGTTAGGGGGAGAGTATGGAGGAAAACAGTAAGGCTCACAGACTGAAGAGCATAATCTTTGTGCATTTGTGCCTTGAAATAATCTTTATGTCCCGCTGTTCTTCCCATGGCAGGTTCACATCTTCTCCAGGTGAAAACGTGTTCCAAATTAAAATCTCGGCACCGGAAGAGCAGTTCACTAGAGTTGGAGTCCAGGTTTTAGACAGAAAGGATGGGTCCTTCATTGTAAGATACAGAATGTATGCAAGCTACAAAAATCTGAAGGTAGAAGTTAAATTCCAAGGTCAACATGTTGCCAAATCTCCATATATTTTAAAAGGTAATTTGTAACATACTTTTAAAACAACGGTATTTATAAAGCCATATAATGGATATTTCTTAGGTGTTTTGAACACTGAGTGAAATTGTTACTGTGATATTTTGTTACTTGTATGTAATTAGGGCCGGTTTACCATGAAAACTGTGACTGTCCTTTGGAAGATAGTGCAGCCTGGTTACGGGAAATGAACTGTCCAGCAACCATTACCCAGATTCAGAGAGATCTGGCACATTTCCCTGCTGTTGATCCAGAAAAGATTTCAGAAGAAATCCCAAAAAGATTTGGACAAAGACAAAGCTTATGTCATTACACCTTGAAGGATAACAAGGTACAATTTGTGATGGTTTGCTTGTTTGCCTTAGTGATTTTGTTTGTTTGTTCTGACCGTTTGGCTCTAAGTAGCTACAGAGTTTTATTAAAAATCATTCTTTAGGGGCGCCTGGGTGGCACAGCGGTTAGGCGTCTGCCTTCTGCTCAGGGCGTGATCCCGACGTTATGGGATTGAGCCCCACATCAGGCTCCTCCACTATGAGCCTGCTTCTTCCTCTCCCACTCCCCCTGCTTGTGTTCCCTCTCTCGCTGGCTGTCTCTATCTCTGTCAAATAAATAAAAATAAAATCTTTAAAAAAAAATAAAATAAAATAAAATAAAATAAAAAATAAAAATCATTCTTTGGAATGCCTGGCTGGTTCAGTCCATGGAGCATGTGACTCTTGGTCTTGGGGTTGTGGGTTCAAGCCCCACATTGGGTGTAGGGATTACTTAGAAAAAAAAAAAAAAAAAAAAAATATATATATATATATATATATATATATATATATATATATCATTCTGAGGATCATTGTGATAAGCTTTACCTCAATGAAATCTGCCAGTACTTTTAGATTAACATAATAAACAAAATGGAAATAAAGTTGACAGAAAAACAGTTTCTGGATTAACTGCATAAATTTTCAATTCTCTTGCAGGTTTATATCAAGACTCATGGTGAACATGTAGGTTTTCGAATTTTCATGGATGCCATACTACTTTCTTTGACTAGAAAAGTAAGTATTTCTTTTCTCTTAGGTGTAATAGACAGTTTCAGCCCAGGTTTTACTATATAATTTTTAAAAATAACAGCATCAGTGGTGTTCTATTCTGGAACCTTCGTATAATACCATTCTGAAGTTTTATGTCACATAGGATAACTGCGTGCATTTCCTACAAATTTGGTGGCATAAAGCAACAGAAATGTTTGTTCGCTCATAGTTCTGGAGGCTACAAGTCTGAGAGCAAGGTGTCAGCAGGGCCATATGCCCCCGCCCCCAACCCCCAGAGACCCGTAGGGGAGGACCCTTCCTTCCTCTCCCTGTTTCTGGTGGCCTGCTGGTCATCCTTGGTGCTCCTTGGCTTGCAGCCACCTCACTCCAGCCTCTGCCCCTCATCACATGGCTCCCCCTGTGTGTCTCTCTCGCTTCTGTTCTGGTAAAGACACAAGTCATATTGGACCAGGGCCCGCCCTACTCCAGTATGACCTCAGCTTAACTAATTATATCTGCAACCCTATTTCCAAATAAGGTCATTCTGAGACACAAGGGTTTTGTACTTCAGCTTATCTTTTGGGGGGACAGATTTCAACCCACAACAATACCCTAGAAGGGAAAATGTCTTAGAATAAAATTGTTTCAGCACGAAACCTACTTTGAGCCCAGAGAAGGCTTGCTGTATGCTGAATCCTGTTCCTCAGTGTAATGTGCTTTTCGCCTGGTTAGAGTGGAGTACCTCACAGTGACAGTAAACTGGCTGATAGGAAAAACTATACCCACATTGTTACCGATTGCTTAATAATAATTTATTGGATAATCTGTGTCTATATCTTGATTGAATTGCTCATGGAAAATCACAGTACCTTCTCCAGCTTGCAGAGCACTTATAGTGAGTTTATTCGGGACATAGGCAGCTACAAAGCATCTGTATTCTGCCTCCTTCAGCTAAGACATCAGATGCTGGCAAGTTTTCCTTGCTCATCTGTGTCATTCCTTGGAACAATAAGACTGCTCTTCAGGACTCCAGTTTCTCAAGATGTTTCAAAGACTGACCAAAACAGTTCTTGCCTTAAAAAAATATGTCTTGTTTTATAATATCCCAAACATTTACCTGTGGCTCGATTAAAAAAAAACGAAGAAGAAAAGAAAAAAACAGGTTCTTTGAACACATTTGTGCCACTTGTCAGTAGAGGTGGTCTAGCTTGGAAATCCCTAGTGCTGGCTTTGGTATTGGGCTTCCAGAGTTCAGATTCTGGTCCCCCTAGTATCTGGATGGGGGGGGCATATTTCTTAAATGGGCACATCTGGCTCAATAACCGGGAACTAGGGTTAGAGTCCCAGTGCTTTGTGCTGTAATTGTGCTCCAGCAATTCCCTTTCTATCTCTGACCATCCTAGAGTCTCTTGGCAGCATTAGAGCTGAGATTACCTTTGTCATTTCATCTCTTTTTGAAGCTAGTCTATTGGCCAATTTGCACGTTACGGAAAGGAAACCTGGTATGCTTATATATGACAATATTCTGAAAAATTATCCACTATTCAAATTAGTGTAATTATCATCACCTGAAGCTTGTAAAGTTGGTATTTCATTTGGTACAATTTCTAATCTTTTTTAAGACATTTATTTATTTGAGAGAGAGAAAGATCACAAGCAGGGGGAAGGGTAGAGGGAGAAGCAGACTCCCCACTGAGCAGGGAGCCTGACATGGGACTCAATCCCAGGACCCTGGGATCATGATCTAAGCCAAAGGCAGACGCTTAACCGACTGAGCCACCCAGGCGCCCTACAATTTCTAATTTTTATTGTGTTTCACCACTCACTGGGTGGTCTGGCTGTGCTGCAGGATAGGATATCATGTGCATCTGGCCAAAGTGAAAAAGCAGGTAAATGCCACCCAAGGAAGAAAACTGAGCGGGATTCGAGGTTGCTGAGGGCAGACAGCACGCATACCAGCCTCAAGGGCTGTAGCGCCTACTTACAGCAGAGGACAGGGAACAAGATCCAGTCCCTTGCTGTGTGGCGGTCCCTCTGGGCCTGCAGATCTGCTCCCCCCGCCGCACCCCCGGACCTCCCTTACCCTGTGGCTGCAAGCACCTCACTTCCTGCTTCAGTAGAAGCTCCCTGACCCCTCCCTGTGAGGTCTGAAATACAGCAAGCCGGGCAGCCTGAGGGCGGTGGACTCCGGCGCTTAAGCAGAACAAGAAGTACATCCGCTCACGAGGAGGTGAGCCCAGCCCAGACTGCGAGGGCTCTATGCCTTGGTAAAGAAGTGTTCCAGACCCGAGACCCGTTCTTATGTGGCCAAGCTGGGGTGGAAAGACTGCGTGCACGGGGCTGCCTCTCCCCACACATTGATGCACATGAGGGATTACCCACTGCAGCTAATATAAATTAGCTCTTGACTGTCTGTTTCCAGGTGAAAATGCCAGATGTGGAGTTTTTTGTTAATTTGGGAGACTGGCCTTTGGAAAAAAAGAAATCCAGCTCACACATCCATCCGATCTTTTCCTGGTGCGGCTCCACGGATTCCAAGGATATCGTGATGCCTACGTACGACTTGACGGACTCTGTTCTAGAAACCATGGGCCGGTGAGAGACGGGTCTAAGATGACCCAGAGCCTTGGTTTTCTTTCCTTGCTGAGTTCTTTCTCAGCCACCTTTGTGCTGTGATGGTTTGGGAGGAAAATCTGTGGTACTTTCTGTCTTCCAGAGTAAGTCTGGACATGATGTCTGTGCAAGCTAACACGGGTCCTCCCTGGGAAAGCAAGAACTCCACCGCAGTCTGGAGAGGGCGTGACAGCCGCAGAGAGAGGCTGGAGCTGGTTCAGCTCAGCAGGAAACACCCAGAACTCATAGACGCTGCCTTCACCAACTTCTTCTTCTTTAAACATGATGAAAGCCTGTATGGTCCTATTGTGAAACACATTTCATTTTTTGATTTCTTCAAGGTATGACATCAGTTTTGTCCAATCCTTTTTGTTTTCCCAAATGTCTTCATTTGGGGGAGGGAAACTAAGGCCTATAAACTATAGGGGGGTGAGAGAGGTGGGCACAAAATTTAGTGAACATCAAGGCATGAGGCCCCAGGAACTGCTTTGGCAATGTGGTTTGTACAAATAATGCATCAAGGGAACTTGGGGCCTGGGTAGAGCTAGAAGTTTTTCCCCAACTGACCCTCAAGGTAAGCACATTTCAGCTCCAAATCCTTCTTATTATTAAATATATGTATGTGATTTTACAAATACTTCTCCCAGAGCATCGCAACAGACTAAAGAAGATATAAACCAGGTGTCTCTTATCAGAGTCTCTGATGGGGAAATGTCTTGAAACCCATCCGAATGATTGCCTGGGAATTCTGAGGATTAGGGAGATGCGGATCACTCATGTTTCCTGGGGATGGATCCTTTTCCTAACTCCTTCTTCTGGGCAGTGGGACACTGTCCTGTTCTCCAAACCACTAAGTGGTTTCTGAAGACCCATGTCATGGAATGAAAGGTGGACAAAAGGTAGTCACCTGTCCTCTGTATGTGGGAAGGCAAGTGGTTAGCAAGCTCTCTCTGTGCTGTAGATAGCCAAGTTTTCTTTTGGTTCTTTTGATGGGTTCCGTGGCAGCAGGTAGACCTCCATAATGCCTAAGTTGAAATGTCAGTGTTTCCTCCATATGCATATCACAAAGACCTTTGAAAGAAATGGTTACAGAACAAGGAGAGCTCTTATCAGCCATCCCTCCTTAGAGGGTGTTCTGTCATGCCTTTGCTTTATTCCTACCTGTTGAATTTGCTACAACTAAAGACGAAGTGATTATCACAGCTCTGTGAATATTTTTATTCATAAATGCTCTTGCCCCAGAGCTTGTTAATTTCGTCTCAAGACTTGTGTAGCCATCTGGTGTTTAAAAGGTATGGTTAACGTGGCATAGGCCGCCATCGTTAGGTGCTCACATGTGATCAGTAAAGCAGTAGAGAGATTACAAAGTCACAATAAATCTACCTTTCCTAGGACAGCAGTCTTGTTCTTTTACTGTCTGCTGTAACGTTAGACTCGTGGACCCTTTGTGAAATTTAGGAGAGCATGGCAATAAGCCTTCAGCGCTAGGTCAGGTGTTCTAGGATAGCATTTACTCCATGGCAGAGGCAGAGGGCAAAATCTGGCCAGTTTGCACCCGATAATGATGAGGCTTTCAGTGCGGAAGGACGAGGAGAATAAAGAGTGGAGAAAGGCCATTTAATGACGGCTTTTATTTTACCGCTGTCTTGCAGCATAAGTATCAAATAAACATTGATGGCACTGTCGCCGCGTATCGCCTGCCGTACCTCCTAGTCGGTGACAGTGTTGTGCTAAAGCAGGACTCCATCTACTACGAGCACTTTTACAATGAGCTGCAGCCCTGGAAACACTACATTCCCGTCAAAAGCAACCTGAGTGATCTCCTAGAAAAACTCAAATGGGCAAAAGATCATGATGAAGAGGTAAGGACCCCAATAGCAGAGGTTCATTGTAAATGTCGTGTCCCTGAAAAGCATTCAGGATGCTCAGAGAGAGACCCTTACCTGTAAGTGGGACACCAAGTCCCCATGGCAGCACATCAGCCCCCCTCGAGGTGAACACAGGTGTCTGGGCTTGGAGTCACTGTCCATTCCACATGTGAAACAAAAAGCTAAAGGCTGGCCTCGAGTATGCTGTCCCTTTTGGTCAGGTTGATCAGAGCCCCAAGCACTGCCTCATCTCTGCTAGCACCATGGAAATTGAGATGGCAGGTCCGGCAGGAAGAAAAACTAATTGCTGTAGATTAAAAGGAGGGATTGCATGAAGTAAACTTCAAACGAATTGCTGAGAATTGTTAAGGCAGTGCATCAAGCTTTGTCTTGCATTAACTTTACAGAGTCATTGTTACTCCATTTAACCTGTGCCCTCTCTCTGCAAGAGAGAGGCTTAATTCTAGAAAGTCCAGTATGATTCCTCAAACTTTCAAGTCTAAAAAAAAAAGACCTCCCTTTCATCTGAGCATACCCCCTTAAATGTTCCCTTTACCACATAAGACTACTCTCAAAGATATTCCTTCTGCCATTGTCCCACTATCCATGCGCTCTGAAGATCAGTTTGCATATGTCTGCATGGGAAAAAAATATGTTCCATTAAAGGCTTCTGTTGTCATTGTTCCCACAGGCAAAGAAGATAGCAAAAGCAGGACAGGAATTTGCAAGAAATAATCTCATGGGTGATGACATATTCTGTTATTATTTTAAACTTTTCCAGGTCAGTATTTTCTAAGAGAATAGACATACAATTTGTAATTGGACATGTTAGCAGCAAATAATATTTCACTTAATAATTTCTTAAAGTATATTAATATAAGGAGATATATATATACTTCTATGGGCAAAAACCAGGGACCAACATCAAAGAGTAATGAAAATAGTACAAAACCAAAGATTAGCTAGAGAAGAATGCTACAACATGATGGGAAAGTATTTATGTTCGCACTCTGTGCTGTATGGTTAGGAAATTGGCCTCTGATCCTGCAAAGTTACTGTGTTACTGTGCGTGGTTCTGTATCTTCTTTTTGTACAGTCTTGCTGCTGCCTTACCAGTTCTTTGTCTAAACATGCACAGTGTCTTCAGACCTATAATGCTGACCCCATTGGGCCATGACGTCTCTTGGAAAGTGTTTACATGGGCCTAAGCATTTAGGAATTATAATCAAAGTATATCTGATCATTTAAAAGGATGTTTTAAAAAATATATAGTAGTAAACACGTAATTTGCTAATAATACGAGTAGATCTAAATTAAGATTTTTGTTTTAATCTCAGAAATCCGGGTAGTGAGCCCCAAATCTTAGACTCTGCTACAGAACAAAGTCGGTCTGTTTCTGGTGTGCACCGGCTCCTCCCCCTTTGTCACCTTCCCAGGGGATGGTGCAGGGCTGGGGAAGGTGAAGTGTGCACACTGAAGGATCACGGGATTTACTGTCTGAATTCCTAAAGCTCCACGGGTTGTGTTCAAACAATTCATTCATTCAGATTGCATTTGCTGGAGCATCGCCGCCCAGCCCAGAGCCTAACCAAGGCAACACATTATAAATGAAGACGGTGGCCCAGGCTGCGCGGGCCATGGTGGGGATCTGCTCTGTCCTCAAACTCCCAGGCTAGGGGAGATCGTGTGCACCATTATTTTCACTTCAAGGCAGACGGTGGTAAAACCAAAACCCTACAAGTCACATAAATAAAGGATAGAATCAGGAGAGGTCCACTAGCAATAGGCAGCCAGTGTCTAAAGGACAGCCACCTCTCAGAAGCTCTGTTGTTGTGTGTTTAAGGGGAGTATGAAGAATTTTGCTTATCACAACTTGTCACATATGGGCTAAAAGGACCATATTCTAGCAAATTCTAGCGTATCTAATTTGGTAAATGTACTTTAAGTGACATAAGGCACACTTTTGAATTGTTGCTCACACAGGAATATGCCAGTCTGCAAGTGAGTGAGCCCCAAATCCGAGAGGGCATGAAGAGGGTGGAACCACAGACTGAGGATGACCTCTTTCCTTGCACCTGCCACAGGAAAAAGGTAACCAGAACTGGCCAGCATCAGAGTAAGAACTAGTGCTGTTCCAAGTCCTCATTCGTTCCTTTAATCCTTCAGTCAGACAGCAAGAATTTGAGCTCCTCTGGGGTCCTCTATGCAATTCAGCCCACCAGAGAGGCGGATGCCATGGACAACCAGGCCGAAGAAAGGGCGTTGCTGACATGTAGATAAGAGAGAAGACCCAGGATCCCCACCTCTGCCCCCCCTCAACTCCAGCCAAGTGGAGGAAAGCCTTTTTTTAACATGAGAATTCAGATCCCATGGCATTTGAATAGATGTTTACAGTTTGAAAAGTATGTTCACATGCGTCTTGTGAGATAGGTTTGGCCAAGCTCATTACCTCAGTTTAGAGATGAAAAAAATATATAACCATGATTATTCATGTTATCAGATGATTCATTTAAGAAGCAATCTCTGTTGATACCAGCGTATACTGATTTTCATTTATAAAGGGCAGAGTCACATAGATTTGTAAGTCTAAAATGGACCTTAGGGGTCACTCAGTAAGTGCCTTCATTTTATGGTTAAAAAACTGAGCCTGGGAGCGCCTGGGTGGCTCAGTTCTTAGGCATCTGCCTTTGGCTCAGGGCACGTGATCCTGGAGTTAGGGGATGGAGCAGCATCGGGCTCCCTGCTGGGAGTCTGCTTCATCCTCTCTCACTGCCACACACACACACACAAACACACCCCCGCTTGTGTTCCCTCTCTTGATGGCTGTCTCTCTCTCTGTCAAATAAATTTTAAAAATCTTTAAAAAAAACAAACAAAAAACAAAACAAAAAAAAACAGCCTGAAGAAGAATTTAGCTCAGAATCATCTAGCTGGATTATAGCAAAGCTAGGACCAAAAACCAGTCTCCATCTTCAGACTGTGCGCCTGGTTGTGTATAAAGACATGATGTGGCAGGGGAGGGTGGTTTTGATTGAACTTGTCTTTTGCTTCAATAAACATACATTGTATAAAATTGTACATAGATATACATATATCTATGTATACGTATATATTCCATACATATACATATATGATATACAGGCTTGACGTTATTCCAAGCAATATCTTCATGTGTGTAAATGGACAAACTCAAAACTGTGGTATTGTGACCAAAGATGAGAAGGCAGATTTGGCAATTATTATGCCTGTCTCACAAGGAGGTTTTAAAAGGAATAAAGTGACCACTGTCCCCAGCGGTGTGATGGAACCAGTTTATACAGGCTCACTGACTGTGACATATTCAGGAATTTTGCACACCGGTTACTTTCGGGTAGCTTGGAATCCACCTGGTGGGACAGTCACCATGACAACAGCAGGTGCTACACATCAGAGTTTCGGTTATTTTGTTTTTATTTTGTTCTTTGGGAGTACTGGCTTGCTACTAAGTAACTAACCCCTAGAGAAGTGGCACTTCATCAGTGTTAACCCCTGTTGGTGCTGGAAATTCATAAAGTGAATTAAAGCCATTGAGCAAATAAAAATTGCTAGAATCAAGGGCACCTGGCTGGCTCAGTCAGTAGAGCATGTGACTCTTAATCTTGGGGTCGTAAGTTCGAGCCCCACATTGGGGGTAGAGATAAAAATAAAAATCGTAAAAAAAAAAAAAATTCCAGAATTGAAATGTACCCCCTCATGAGATTGGTGATTTCATATCATAACACTTGTTGGCTCCAGAGGAAACTGGGCAGCTCCTTTCTCCAGTAACCCCCCCCCCCCCCCGGCCTTTTTTAAATTTTTCCTCTTTGTCTAAGTGATTTTGAGGAGTGCCAAATCAGTATCTTCCCCTGAATGGCATACTGAGTGGCTTTGTTAATTTCCTCCTCACTGTCTGCTCTAGCCCTTCACTGTCGTGATTCACAGCACAGGCCCTTTACAGGAATGCAGACACTTAGATGTCTGTGTTGTTCATCGTAGTCCCAAAAACCACAATGTGACTTTCCCCCCGGGGCGATGCCAAGCATAGTCTAGGTCCTACACGCCTCCAGCACCAACTTGCCTTTTTCCTCCTCCCATCTTTAGGGGAAAATAATAGACTAACGTAAGTTTTCTTGACTCATCTAAGACTTCTTGATGGCACTAAATATTTTGCTTCTTAATTGCAGACCAAAGATGAACTCTGATATGCAAAATACCTTCCCTTCAAATAATGGTGCTCTGAAGACTCTTCTTAACTGAAAAGAAGAATGTTTTTTAAATATTAATTCCATGGACAGTATAAAATCCACTGTGTGATTGGATTATGAACATATGTTTCTTCTTATGATGCAGTATTCCCATAACGATCCTTTAAAGCATGGTTTTAAAATTTTATAATAAAACCACTTTTATTTTAAGGGCCTGTGTTGGGCTGATTATTAGCTGTGTTTGGACTGTGGAGCGGTGCCCAGAGGGGGGTCTGGGCCCTGGCCTCCGTGTGGAGCATCACGGCAGCCACCACTCACCCGGACACATGGTTTATGTGACAAAGCAGTGAACTGCGGTCTTTATGCCACTGTGACTTTGGATATTCAGTTTCATGGCCAAACATGATTCTAACTCCGGTACCTTACAAGGCCTTTCATAACCCGCTTCTGCCTGCATCTGTAATCCAGTTTCTCACCAACTCCTAACATGTACCCTGAAGTCCAGCAACACCAGTCCCTTACCGTTCTGTTGAGGCCTTGCTTCTTACCTTCCTTGGTTATGCTTTCTCTTCGTCTGGAATGCTAGGACTGTCTTCTTCTGGCTTGGATACCCTCCAGTGCACACCTCAGGAATCCCTCTTCCGAATCTCCCCATCTGCATACTTGTATTACTATTGTTACCCCGCGGTGTGGTAGCAATCGTGTCATTGCCAGATTTGAAGCAACTTGACTGCAGAGACCATGATCTTCCAAGTAATCCAGTAGGGGTGCCTGTAACTAGAAAGACTCAATATCGAATGGGTGGATATTGAAAAATCACCTTGAAATGTGATTAAGAGAATTAAAAAGGAGCTAGAAAGCTTAACAGTGAAACCATAATATAATGTCCTACAAATTCCTTTACCCAATAGTTTTCCCTTTCATCTACCCACTGGTTAAATAATCTATTGCAAATTTTTTTAATCGTGGGATGTATCCTATACACAGAAGAATATAAACATATCTGCATCTTGAAAGTAATTATAAGAAAACACCCGTGTAATTACTGACAAAGATTCTTTGCTTGACCAAGCTTCAGTCTAGCTCCTGAACCTTCAAGGGCTATCTGCACTTCCTTGTAATATCTGGTTTGCACAAGCACTCAGCTAAGTTGGTTTAGAAAGAATCCCATCCTCCATATCCCATCACTCTGTTATCTAGTAGGGTTCCTGGTCCTCCACTATCCCCCAGGTGATTAGATCACACTGGTATATTCTCAGCAAGAACCCTGTTAGGTCAGATTTGCGAGAATCCCCCCATAACCCCAACAATTCCTCAGTAATTTTCTATCCAATGACCTCCACCCTGTTCCTTGGCTGTATATTCCCACTTGCTCATGCTGTATTTGGAATTGAGCTGGTTTTATACTGAGATCTCCTTTCCCCATTGCAATAGTCCCGAGTAACAATTTTTTTTTTTTTGGTGCCACTTTACTGTTTAGCTCTGATTTGCTTTGATATTACCATTCGGGTTCAGAACGGAATGCTGCTGGTTCTTTAGAAGTGCCGTCTGTCTCTCACCCTATTATCTCCTGCTCACCTGCTCCCATGTGACCACTACTGTGATGGCTGTGACCACCTTTTCTTTGCACTTAATTTACAGTTCTACCACCTACATATACTTCCCTAAGCAATGTAGTTGAATCTTGCCTAATTTTAAATTGATATAAATGGAATCATACTGAACATATTTCTGTTGTTACTTGCCGGTTAATGCATATAGTGGCAGTACATTCATTTATACATGGACACAGGATTTCATCAGATGGATAGGATTGCTCTTTTACCCATTCTATTGTAGATGGACGTTTGGGTTGTTCCCATTTTTTGGCAATTCCAGTGAAAGCTACCATGAGCATTCCTTTTCATGTTTCCTGCTTCATGTTTGAAGATTTATCCTTTCCTTTCGCATTTTTTGGCTTCATTTCCAGTTTTGCAGGAGCAGGTTTGGCTAACAACCTCCCTCAGCCTTGGGCAGAGCCGACCTTCCTCTTGGGCATCCAGGCGGCAAGGCCAGTGCACAGAGAGCCTTCTCGAAGCCTGACTGCCTGGCCGGTGCCGCTCCTGCCCCAAATGATGATGATTTTAACATGGAGGAATACATCAATCTTTTCTTTTATGGCTAGTGCTTTTTGCAACTTGTTTAAAAGATCCTTCCTTATCCCCTGAATCATGGAGGGTTTCCTATGTTATCTCCTGTGTAAGTTTCCTAGGGCCGCCTCGGCAAATTATTATAAACTTGGTGACTTAAAACAGCAGAAATTTATTCTCTCAGCTTTCTGGAGGCCAGAAGTCTGAAATCCAAGGGGTTGGCAGTGGTGGTTCCTTCCAGAAGCTCTCTCCCTTCATGCCTCTCTTCTAGCTTCTGGTGGCTTCTGGCAATTCTGGGTGCTTCTTGGCTTGTAGACACATCACTCCAGTCTCTGCCTAGGTCTTCATAGTGGTCTTCCCCTCTGTGTGTCTCTGTATCTTTTCCTTCTCTTTTATAAAGACACTAGTTATCAGATTTAGGGCCCACCCTAAAAACAGGATGATCTCATGTTGAAAGTTTTAATTATATGTGTAAAGCCTTTATTTCTAAGTAAGTACATTTCACAGGTAGGCATGTTAGGACATATCTTTCTCAGGCCACTATTCTACCCGCTACGTCTGAAAACATTCCTTTTGAAATTAGGAACATGAGGATTCCCACCATCACACACTACTGTTCAACATATTGCTGGAGGGGGCGCCTGGGTGGCTCAGTCGTTGAGCATCTGCCTTCGGCTCAGGTCATGATCCCAGAGTCCTGGGATCGAGCCCTGCATTGGGCTCCCTGCTCTGCTGGGAGCCTGCCTCTTCCTCTCCCACTCCCCCTGCTTGTGTCCTCTTTCTTGCTGGCTGTCTCTCTCTCTCTGTCAAAAAAAACCTAAAAAACAAAAAACAAAAAAACATATTGCTGGAGGTCTGAGCAAGCACAGTAAATGTAGAAAAAAAAATAGAAAGTAGGATTGAAAAAATAATAAATAAAACTGTCATTAAAGGCAGATACCAGCTTCAGTACACAGAAAACCCGAATGAATCTACAGATAAATTGTTGGAATTAACAAGAGGATTTTGCATTTGCTAAATACAAAACCAACATACAAAGTTCAATTACATTTCAACATACCAGTTAGTAACAGCAAACGAAATAAAAATGTTTAAGATAGCAAGTAAAATAGCTTTGAAAACTATGAATAACATATTTGAGAAACTGACTAACAAAAATGGCAAGATCTTTACAGAGAAAATTATAAAAACTTAAAAAAACTAATTTAATTAAAAAATATTACATCAAAATCAGTATGAAAGATGTTATTTCTCCACCACATGGTGTATAGACTCAATGTAATCCCAACCAAAATACACCCTGACCCTATTTATGTGGAACTTTGTGAACTTTTTCTTTAAAAATGTACAGGCTTGTGAAGTACAGGAAAAATTAAATGCTCTTCAGGAAGGATGAATTGTGAGAACTTTCCCCACGATGCAGCAAGACTTTTATAATGCTATAGTATTTAAGACTGTGTGATATTGGTGCAGGGATACAAAATATACAACAATAACAGAATAGGGCTGCATAAACAGACGCAGACCCGCGTGTATGTGGAAACTCAACCTACAATCAAAACAGCAGGAAGGCTGGAGAAAGGTTGCACATTGCAGTGCAAGGAGCTGGGACACTTGGGTTTAATGATTCCAATGTGTGGGGGGTTCCCCACACTACCAAGCAATTCTCAGACACCAATTGGTTACAATTCAACTCCATCCTGACACTCTCTACCTAAAGATGCCATCAGATTCCACCGGTTAAGAGCTCAGTCCCACAAGACTGCCCTCCACTTCAGACTGCAATCTCAAATCCAGGTTGTTACCTGTACTTCTGACCGACTGGCTATAAATCACAGATTACCATGACCCCTTCTTTGGTTTCAATTAATTTGCAACAACGGTTCACAGAAATCAGGAAACCAGTTTACTCACTAGATTACTGGTTTGTTACAAAGGATATCAAAGGCTATGAATCAACAGCCAGATAAAGAAATACATAGGATGAGGTCCTCAACAAAGGTGTTCTTGGGCCCAGTGGCACATGGTTCAGGCTCATCAGTCTGGAAACTCTCTGACCCCCATCCTTTTGGGGTTTTACGGAGGTTTTATTGTGGAGACACGACTGATTTAATCACTGGCCGTTAGTGATTGACTCAACCTCAAACGCCTCTTCCCTCCTAGGGCGATTGGGGGGGGGGGGTGGAGCTAAAAGTTCCAACTCACTAATCACCCAGTTGGTTCTCTTGGCAGCCAGACCCCATCCCTAGCTACTCTACAAAAGTCGCCTCATTGCCGTCACAAAAGCCACACTGATCACTCTCTTTGAAAATTCCAAGGGTTTTAGGAGCTGAGTGCCAGAAATGGGGATAAACACCAAATATGTATTTCTTTTTCTTTTTTTTTTTTAAACATTTTATTTATTTATTTGACAGAGATAGAGACAGCCAGCGAGAGAGGGAACACAAGCAGGGGGAGTGGGAGAGGAAGAAGCAGGCTCATAGCGGAAGAGCCTGATGTGGGGCTCGATCCCAGAACGCCGGGATCACGCCCTGAGCCGAAGGCAGACGCTCAACCGCTGTGCCACCCAGGCGCCCCCAAATATGTATTTCTTATTATAAATCACAATATCACAGGTACCCATATAGGGAAGAAAAGCAGTTTGATCCCTAGCACACACTATATTCAAAGATCAATTCCAGCAAGATTAATGACAAAACACAGAACATAATATTTTTAATCAGCAAAGAGGTTGTCTCTACATTATGCTAGTAGTATAAACTTTAGTAACTGAAATGGCTGAAGAATTATTACTTCCTTCACTTTGTGGCTCTGCTAAATAAAGCCTTAGGAGTTTTTACCAAAAACTCTAGAAGTTTCCAGAACAGGTGTTTCTCATTGCACAAGTCTGTTTTCCCCTCAGCCTGAGAGGTTTGCCATTTCAATCCTTCACAATGACACTGCCACTGATGGCCTGTGTGTGTTCCCTGGGCCTCAAATGACACACCAGCATAGCAGGAATTCCTCTCCTGAACACCACATCTAGTTGGAAAAATAAGTGCAAAGTAGGTGCTGACAGGGTGGGATTCATAACACACCTCTGCTTGTCTTACAAATCTGTTGTTTAAGTGTAAATGAGGAGAGCGTTGAGATTCCGGTAAGGAAGTCAGGAGGAGTGACTTTGTTGAGCACGGAATGTGTGACCTGTTGATGGATGGTAACCTTGGCAAGTCTCAGGGGTCAGTGTCCTTCAAAGTCTGGGTTAGAGAACCAGAGAACATTTGAGTTAGGGTATGAGAAATTGACTTGAAACCTTCATATGCTCACATAAGTGTATATAAATTTTTCCCTCTCCAAAAAACATTTTCTGCAACTGTATCCCTTTTCTGCAATTTTTCCACTCAACAACACCTCAAGGATCATGGGAAGATATGCCTGCAGTTGTAATGCTCCTTGCGGTGTGAGAAGGGAGAAGACTGGCATGTCCCCAGATCTACCCTACCCATCAAGGGTTCATAGTAAAATAGTCCTGCCACTGATATCACAAAAAAAGAAAAACAAAAACAAATAAGAAAACCACAATACATCATGTATCTGTTTCTGAAAGAGGACTTTCTCTACCCCCATTTGGAATGCAAACCTAAGTAAGTTCTTTCCAGCTTTCTCTTAACTTAGGAAAAAGACCCTGAGGACAAAGTATCCCCTGCATGGAACCAAAATTACCCCCTCAGGCAATAAGAACTTCCCTGAGCCAAAGGACCCCCTGAGATTGAGTCCTCAACGATGATTGACCTGACCTTCAATGTCCACCTGTGTGTACCCACCAATCTTTCCTCACATTTTCCCTATGTAAACCTGGAAGTATTTTGACACTTGGGAGATAGTCTCTGAGATGCTAGTCTACTGTCTTCTGGGTGTTGGCTTCACTGAAATAAACTTTCTTGTGTCACCACCTCTCGTCTCTCTGCCTTTGGATTTTGTCAGTGGGAGCGGCTGAACCTGGTCTGTTTGGGACTCCAGGAGCCAGGTGCTCTTGCTCCCCTTCCCCCACAAGCTACCTTTCCATAGTCTTACATTATATTTTTCTTAAAAAGAGTATCTTGGATATGGAGAGAGAATACGGCTATAAAGGGTAGTATGAGGGATACTTTGGTGATGGATCAGCCCTTTATCTTGATCATAGCGCTGGTTAGCGGAATATAGCATGTGATAAAACTACATAGAACCACACACACGTGCGTGCACACATATGCACAAATGAGTGACAGGAAAGAGGGCAGTTACCACCTGTACTGGGCTTGGGATACTGATTTGCCGGGCATGATTCCACACACAGGAGGCTCAAGGTAAAACAACAACGACAAGCACCCTGCCTTCGTGGAGAGTTTGCAGTTCGGTGAGGGGACAGACGCGGTCACAGTATATTAGGGGACCGGGATAGAAGGATAGGAAGAGTGGGTGAGGTGATTAGGGAAGGCCGCACTGAGAAAATGACATGTAAGTGAGGACCCCAAGGAGATGCCACTGGAGGAGGAACAGCCAGCACAAAATTCCTGTACTGGGGGCATGTCTGGTGGGTTCGGGTGTGAGGATAGCAAAGAGGCCTGGGTGCCTAGAGCTGAAGGAGCCAGGCAAGATGACCAGTAGGAAACAAAAGGTAAGAGGTCACAGGACTGATCATATTAAAAAGAAAACCACAGACCCAGATGGAGTCACTTACAGTAAGACCCCACATCAGCAAACCAAGACTTACTACTAACTTGATTGCAATTTCAATCCCCACCAATGTAACCTTTAACCAGTCAACATGGAATTCCCCTGTCAGCACTGCTGACCTAGGGAATTTACTGACAGACCCCTTCGGCTCCTCTTAGGAGGAGGACCCTGCCTAAAACAACGCATTACTTGCTAACAACTTCCTTTCCCCCAACCCCCAACATTTAGAAATCTTTCTTCTTCCACAGCTTTTATTTGCTAATGGATTCTGCCCCATTCATGAATCATTCAATAAAGCCAATTTGATCTTGTAGGGCCCAAGGGTAGGTTGCCTTAAAATGTGCCATTTTGGCATATTGGTTATTTTAAATAAAAGTTACTTATGAGACAGCCCATGCAAGGACACTCAGACCCTCCTCTGTCCCCCTGAAAGCAGGAAATGAATCTCCCCTGTGAAAGGCACTCTCCCTGTACCAGGAGGTAAAGTGTCATCCTTATCACCAGAGATGGAAAATTTAGAGCTGAGAAAGCTATATAAACAACCTTTGTTACCTTTTACTAATTTGCTTCCATGACCCAAATTCTGTTTAGAATTCTTTACTGATCGAAGATCCCGGAGTTTTCTTTGTCCTGTCAATTCTTCACAGATTTATTGTCTTTGTCTAAAGAGTATAGTAATTGCCTGTCTTGATCATTTCTTTAGGTCTCAATTTCATAATTGGACCTCTGTGCACATGTAATAAAACGTTGGGTTTTTTTTCTCCTGTTAATTTGTCTCATGTAAATTTAATTCTTAGTCCACCTGGAAGATCTCAAAAGATAGAGAATTTTTTCTTCTTTTCAATCTGTTAAATTAGTCAGCTGAGTTTTTATTGTTTGACAATATAAAACCAAGGAGCTAAGATGGCAGAGTACGAGGAGGACCTTACGCTTGCCTCGTCCCTGGAGCACAGCTAGATACCAAATCATTCCGAATACCCGAGAAATCGATCTGAGGACTGGCAGGACGAACTGCACAACTAGAGGGAGAGAAGAGGCCACATTATGGAATGTAGGCAGTATGTAGACATGAACTGGGGGAGAAACGGGCCACAGGTGCTGCAGAAGGGAGGGAGCCCTGTCATGGAAAGAGAGAGAGGAGCACACAAGTGTAAGGAAAACACTTCCCCAAAGCCACTGATTGGGAAAACGAGAGGGGCTGATTTTTGTGAGTTTTTACAACCAGTGGGGCTCAAAGACTGGAGTTTTAGAGGTCTGCGGCCCGGATGGTGTGGAGCCCTGAGGGCTCTGCAGTGCTCCTGTGGAGAAGGAGGGCAGGTAGCCTGGGAGCAGACTGTGCAAGCTGAGGATCCCCTGGGATGCACTGGGGGAGATGGTTCCCCCTTCTTGGGGTGCATCTGAGAGAGGTGGCATTGCCTCTCTGGGACAAAGGAGCTGGAGGTTGCCATTACTCACCCCTGCCCCTCAACATAAGCACAGAGACAACTGCTGAGGGCTGCTAACCTGGACACTGGCTCTTTCCTGCACTTTACGCCAGACTCCACGTCCTTCAGCTTTGGGGCAACTGCCCTTCTGGGACAAACTGGCACCAGCCGCAGCATGGAACAACCTCCCCCGGAGGATTTGTGTGGGTCTGTGCTGCACTGGGTCCCTAAAGTTTGGAGTTTTAAAACTCAGTCAGCCTGCCAGGGATAGAACACGGGTGCACTGCACTGCACGGCCGGGTGGGCAGGGTGAAGGCAAGGATGTTAGGGCACCTGGGACCCACGAGGGGAGATTGTTCGCTCTTCTGGGAGGGCTTCCCAGATACCAGTGAGTATGAACTCCCCTCTCTGGGGACAAAGAAGAGGGCAGGTGCCATTTCTCTCCTCTGCCCCCAGCATAAACTAACTTTGGTAGGTAAGCAGCATAGTGCCAATTCCGGCGGCCTAAACTGCTTACACCAAACCCCACCCCCCTGAACTCTGCAGGTGCTGCTTTTCTCAGGCAACTTTGCCTGAGAACCAGTGCAGCGGACCCCTCTCCCAGAAGAGCAGCACAATCCCCCGCCCCATGCACCATGTCTACTGGCCATAGAGCTCTGCAAAGCTTCAGCTCTAGTGGAAATAGCATCAGGTCTCTCTCAAAAAACAGAGCAGGGCACACCGAGTTAAAACTTGTCACACTCTGGCCAAGGTCCTAACACTCCCCACTACAGGCAAGGAGAAACTCTGCAGAAGACTGACCCAAGGGAAACAGCAGCCAAAACCCAGCAGCAGAGTGCATACAGCACACACCAGAGACACTTCCTAACTAAGTGCCAGGCCCTGGACAGTATATGACGTCTTCTGTATTAAGCTATTACTCTCAGTAGCAGGAAACATACCAGGCTTTCCTAACACAGAAGAAGACCGAGACCTAGACAAAATGCCAAGATGGAGAATTTCACCTCAAATACTCTATCTAGCAAGGCTAGCATTCAGAACAGGAGGAGAGATAAAGAGTTTCCCAGACAAACAAAACTAAAGGAGTTCATAACCACTAAACCAGCCATGCAAGAAATATTAAAGGAAAATATTGAGTGGGAAAGAAAGACCAAAAATGACAAAGACTAGAAAAAAACAGAAAATCTCCAGAAACAACAACAAAAAAATAATAAAATGGCACTAAACTCGTATCTATCCATAATGACCCTGAATGTAAATGGAATAAATGCTCCAATTAAAAGACATAGGGTGTTAGAATGGATAAAAAAACAAGACCCATCTATATGCTGCCTACAAGAGACTCATTTTAGACCTAAAGACACCTGCAGATTGGAAGTGAGGGGATGTCCGTCTTTCATGCAAATGGACATCAAAAGAAAGCTGGGGAAGCAATACTTATACCAAACAAACTAGATTTTATTTATTTTATTTTTTAAAAAGATTTTATTTATTTATTTAACAGAGAGAGAGAGAGAGAAAGTACACACGCAAGGGGAAAGGTAGGCAGAGGGGGAAGGGGAGGGAGGCAGAGGGAGAGGGACAAGCAGGCTCCCCACTGAGCAAGAAGCCCCGATGATGGATGATGCGGAGTTAAATCCCAGGACCCGGGATCATGACCTGAGCCAAACGCAGACACTTAACCAATTGAGCCACCCAGGCACTCCCAGTAAAACTAGATTTTAAACCAAATACTGTAACAAGAGATGAAGCAAAGCACTATATCATAATAAAAGTGTCTATCCAATAAGAACATCTAACAATTGTAAATATCTATGCCCTCAACATGGGAGCACCCAAATATATAAAACAATTAATAATAAACATAAAGGAACTCATTGATAATAATATAATAGTAGGGTACTTTAATACCCCACTTACATCAGTGGACAGATCATCTAAGCAGAAAATCAACAAGGAAACAATGGCTTGGAATGACACACTGGACCAGATGGACTTAACAGATATATTCAGAACATTTCATCCTAAAGCAGCAGAATACACATTATTTTTGAGTGTACGTGGGATATTCTCTAGAATAGACCACATACTAGGTAACAAATCAGGCCTCAACAAATACAAAAACACTGAGATCATACCATGCATACTTTCCGACTACAATGCTATGAAACTTGAAGTCAACCACAAGAAAATAATTGGAAAGTCCACAAATACATGGAGGTTAAAGAACATCCTAGTAAAGAATGAATGGATCAACAAGGAAATTAAAGAAGAAATTTTAAAAATGCATGGAATAAAATGAAAATGAAAACACAGTGGTCCAAAACCTTTGGGATGCAGCAAAAGCAATCATAAGAGGGAAGTATATAGCAATACGGGCCTACCTCAAGAAGCAAGAAAAATCTCAAATACGCAACCTAACCTTACACCTAAAAGAGCTAGAAAAGAACAACAAATGAAGCCTAAAGCCAGCAGAAGAAGGGAAATAATAAAGTTTAGAGCAGAAATAAATGATATAGAAATAAAAAACCCAGCAGAACAGATCAATGAAACCAGGAGCTGGTTCTTTCAGTATTCTGAAAACTATAGAACGCTTATGAAAGAAATTGAAGATGACACAAAGAAATGAAAAGACAGTCCACGCTCATGGATTGGAAGAACAAATATTATTAAAATGTCTACACTATCCAAGCAAGCTACACATTTAATGTGATGCCTACCAAAACACCACCAGCATTTTTCATAGAGCTAGAATCCTAAAATATCTGTGGAACCACCAAAGACCCCAAATAGCCAAAGCAATCTTGAAAAAGAAAAGCAAGGCTGCAGTCATCACAATTCTGGACATCAAGGTATATTATAAAGCTGTAGTGATCAAGACAGTATTGTGCTGGCACAAAAACAGATCAATGGAACAGAATAGAAAACCCAGAAACGGGGGCGCCTGGGTGGCACAGCGGTTAAGCGTCTGCCTTCGGCTCAGGGCGTGATCCCGGCGTTATGGGATCGAGCCCCACATCAGGCTCCTCCGCTGTGAGCCTGCTTCTTCCTCTCCCACTCCCGCTCTTTGTGTTCCCTCTCTCGCTGGCTGTCTCTATCTCTGTCAAATAAATAAATAAAATCTTTAAAAAAAAAAAAAGAAAACCCAGAAACGGACGCATAACTATACGGTCAACTAATCTTCGACAATGCAAGAAAGAATATCCAATGGAAAAAAGGATAGTCACTTCAACAAATGGTGTTGGGGAAAGTGGAGAGCAACATGCTGAAGAATGAAACTGGACCACTGTCTCACAAGATACATAAAAATAAATTGAAAATGAATTAAAGACCTAAATGTGAGACAGGAAACCATTGAAATCCTGGAGGAAAACACAGACAGCAACCTCCTTGATGTTGGCAATAGCAATTTCTTATTAGGTCTCTGGAGGCAAGGGAAACAAAAGCAAAAATGAACTACTGGGATTTCATCAAAATAAAAAGCTTCTGCACAGTGAAGGAAACAAGCAGCAAAACTAAAAGGTAACCTTTAGAATGGGAGAAGATATTTGCAAATGACATATCTGATAAAAGGTTAGTATCCAAACTCTATAAAGAACTTAGTAAAGTCAATACCCCCCAAAAAAATAATCCAGTTAAGAAATGGTCAGAAGACATGAATAGACATGTTTCCAAAGAAGACATCCAGATGGCTAACAAACACATGAAAAGATGCTCAACATCAATATCCAGGGAAACACATACCAGAACTACAATGAGATTCACCTCACACCTGTTGGAATGGCTGAAATTAACAACTCAAGAAACAACAGATGTTGGCGAGGTTGTGGGGAAGGGGAACTCTCTTACACCTTTGGTGGGAATGCAAACTGAGGCAGCCAATGTGGAAAACAGTCTGGAGGTTCTTCAAAAAGTTAAAAATAGAGCTACCCTATGATCCAGCAATCGCACTACTAGGTATTTACCCAAAGGATAAAAAAATACTGATTCAAAGGGATACATGCACCCCAATGTTTGGAGCAGCATTATCAACAATATCTAAATTATGGAAGGATCCCCAATGTCCATTGACTGATGAATGGATAAAGAGGATGTGGTGTACACACACACACGCGCGCGCGCACACACACACACACACACACACACACACACACACTGGAATAGTACTCAGCCATAAAAAGAACGAGATCTTGTCATTTGCCATGACATGGATGGAGCAAGAGTGTATTATGCTAAGCGAAAAAACTCAGTCAGAGAAAGACAAATACCTTATGATTTCACTCATATGTGGAATTTAAGAAACAAAACAGATAAACTTAGGGACAAAAAAAAGAGGGACAAACACTAAAACAGATTCTTAACTATAGAGAGCAAACTGAGGGTTGCTGGAGGTGAGGTGGAGGGGAGGACGGGTTAAATGAATGACAGGTATTCAGGAGGGCGCTTGAGATGAGCACTGGATGTTATGCACAAGTGTTGAATCACTAAACTCTACTCCTGAAACTAATATCACTGGAATTTAAATAAAAACTTGAAACTAAAACCAAAACAAACAAAAAACCAATATAAAACTTGGGGTCATTGTAAGGGCTTCGGCTTTGGCTAGGAGATGGGAAGCCTCGGGGAAACTTTGACAGGGGGTGTTTACATTTCAACCAGGTCCAGCTCGTTGTTGTGCTGAACAAGCAGCAAAGAAGTGGAAACGAGAGTATTTTGTAGAGTATTTCAATAATCCAGGCAGAGTTGATGGGGGCACCCAACCAGGCTGCTAGATGCAGGAAAGGCGGTTGGATTTTCTTTATATTTGCAAACAGAGTCAATAGGAATGACAGACCTGAGTGCGAAAAAAATCAGAGTTGACCTCACGTTCATGGACCTGCGCATCTGTTGGAATGGAGCTGCTGGGATGGGGAAGGGTCCAGCGTGGAGTGAACCGGGGGTGAGGCAGCAACTGGAGGTGGCTCAAAGCCCCCCCCCCCCCCCCCCCAGTTGGTGAGTACCTGCTGCTCCGTCCCCCCGGGAAACGGCTGGAAAACTCCCGCTCCCAGCGTGCCCCGCGCGCCCGCCCGCGCGCCCGGGGGGCGGGGCCTGCGCGCGCGTGCGCCGAGGCGGAACGGGCTGGCGGGTGCGGCGAGGCGGTCCCTTCGAGCGCGGTAGTTTGTTCTTTGAAAGGAGTGAGAACGGTTAGGCGCTCTCGGCCACCTTCCATCCCCGGTAAGTGCGGCGGCGGTGGCGGTTGGCGTCGCGAGGTGGGGGACGGCTTCCAGAAAGGGTGCTGGCGCTTCTGGCGGGTCCGACTGAGACATTTCGAGCTCGCGGCCGTCGCCCCTCGGGGGCTATTGGTCGCCTCCGCGAGGCGGTCGGTGTATGCTCGCTGCCCGCGGGCCCGGCCGCTGGGGTTTCGCCCGCCTGGCCGATGGGGAGGCCGGAGTGAGGGGACAGGGCGGGCGGGAAGAGCCGAACCGCTGGGAGCCGTGAGGGGTCGCGCAGGGCCCTGGGGACGGCCACCGCGCAGCCCCGCGCACGCGCGCCAGTTGAGTGAATGATTGGAGCCTCAGGTGCCTTCGAATCCCTGGGGGACTTCGCTCCGAATTTCTGCCCTGGGACCGCTCGGTGTCTGTTGTGGACCCGGCCGGATTATCCACTCTCGGAAGACTTGAACTCTTAACGTTTGTTTTTGTTAGCCCACGACTTGCAGCATACTGCTGTAGATAATAATGCTCAAGCATGTTTCTGGTTGGAAGTTACGGTGATTGTGGCATTTCGGTCCTTCCCCGTGAGATGAGATCCCTTACTGCACGCTGAGCTTGAGGAGTAGGACTACTGCAGGTCACTCTTGAAGGCTCGCGATATGGGGACATTGCGAAGTGCAGAGACTACCGACTCCTCGTCACGGTGTCTCCGTACCTCCCCCTTTGCAGAGCCAGACTTGTACCCTGCCGTATGTGAATTCAGAACCAGAGGCTGTAGCCTGGACTGTCGAGACCAGGTTGCGGTGGGATCATGCTGTTAGTAGTGGTAGTCCAGAACACGTGCACCAGTCGTGAATAGATGTTCATCAGGAAACCTGGAAGGGAGTAGAGTTTTCCTGGGGAAAACGACAACAACACAAAAAACCACACACACACAAACCCAAGTTGATGAGGAGTAGTAGAGCATTCTAGACTGAGACATTGGTTGAATACGTGTGTCTGATATTACTCCCTCCTGAAATCTCACCAAAACTACATTAAAGAGGTTTTTTAAAAGACGAAAATCAAATGATGGAGAGAATGGGAAAGGCAACAATAGCAGTAAAATATTGGGGTCTGGAAAGCAAATGTTCTTCACAAGCCTTAGCTTAATTCTAAACCTGCAACAAGGAATACTGTGGAACAAGTCTCTACAAACCACACAAAAACTGGCAGCACCAGATGCCTTGGGACCTGCCAATGAAGGAAATGGTATTGGGTCTGTAGGTGGAGGGCTTAAATAAAGCTAACTTAGGTGAAATCTGTTCTAGAAGCAATTAGATATCTACATCTCCTTCCCTATTTCACATTTTTGGGTGACTGCCTTTCTCCCATTAGAAGGCAGGAGGCTATTCACTTGAGAACATAAAACAGGATCTTTGAACCAGGGGACCCCAGGCACTCTTAATTATTTATGAATTTATGAAGCAGCGACATTGAAGGCTGAGGTCCTTTATCCTCCTCCTCCCACTCAAATCCCAGAATTTTTGTAGCCAGGCTAATTCCTCTCAGGTTCAAAAAAGAATTTTTCCACATACATACACATATGTGGAAAGACAGTAAGTTGGTCACAGTGGTTGCTTCTGGGGAAGGAAAGGAACTAGGTGGCTGGGGGAGAAGGATGTGAGGAGACTTGGCTATTTACATTTTTGTTCTTTTAAAATTTTGTACTATATACATATATTACCTATTCAAAAATCAAATGTATTCCTTAAAAAATATAATTTCAAATGAATATACCCTTTAATACAGCAATTCCTCTCCCACGAATTTATATAGGTTTGTCTACACACATGAGAAAATAATGTAAGTTCGTGCCATTCATCACAATATTTTAGCAAAAGATTGGAAACAATCTCGGTGTTCATTAATAGATGTTGGTTGGTGAAATAAATTATGTACGACCCTTCCTTGGAATATTCTGCAGCCATAAAATACAATGAAAGAAGTTCATTGTATAAAGAAAAAAGTAAGCACAAAATGTATTTTAAGTGGAGAGGGATTAAAAAAAATCATAAGTTTATTTTTAAAAATGGAGGGGTATGTGTATATATGTATAAAATACCTGAAAAGATATGTAAGAAGCAGGTAATTTTAGCTGACTTTGGAGAAGGGACTTGGGTAACAAGGCAAAAATGGAATGAGTGAGGCTTTTCACTGTATATTTTTGGTACCTTTGAACTTTGAACCCTCTAATTGTTATCCAATGAATGAATAAATAAATGTTAACAGGAAAAAACAGATGAATAAGGAAGATTCTGATGTTGGTAATATCCTGAACAATAAAAGATCTCTTACAGTAGGAAGGAATGCTGCATAACAATCCCAAAATCTCAGTGGCTTACATTTCATGCTCTTGGTTCTTCAGGCCAACGTTTCTTGGTTCTTCAGTGGCTTAGATCTTGGCTGGATTAGGCTGGACTCCAGACTTTAGTTTTGGGTTCATATCTGCAACATGTATCTTCGTTCTGGGACCTACGCTGAAAAAGCAGAAATACCTGGAGCATGCTTTTCTGATGGCTGAGAGTGGGAATTCAGAAGGGCTTCTTGAAATTTGCCACGTTTCTGCTCAGAAGTGACACATTACAACTTTTACATATATTCCTTTAGTTGAAGCAATGTCACATAGTCAAGACCCAGATCAATAGGGCACAGGTGTATGAATACTCTGCCTACTGGGAGGTTCTGCAAAGTCACCTAACAAAGGGTATGGATATATACTTCTGTTGCAGCGCAGGAGGAGGAGTTGGGAAAGATAATGATGAAAGAAATGGGTTAACAGAAAGATACTATTAAATTAAATTGAAGATAGTTGGTTGAGAATGAAGATACTTAGGAAAAAAGATGCATATATGCCAAGATACAACATTCTACTTTGATATGAATTTCCTTAAGGTTTCCATGTCAAGGTACCACATTGGCTTTTCTTATGTAACATCTGCCATCCCCATACCTGGCCCTGCAACCCAATTCTGAGTGCCCATGGTTTTACGAAGCTCGAAAGTAATTAAGGAAATAATGCACCTGTAAAGGCACTAGTTCTTAGAGAAGTAGTTCTAAATGTGTTTATTTCAGCTACTGAATGTGTTCATTCATAGTTCTTAGGTGATATCCATGTCTGCCAACCCACCTTTCACAACAGAATCTTCTTTTCAGGGAGATGTCCTTTGCTTCTCAGATGTAATGCACTTTAAGTTTGTTATTCAACAGTGAAAATGAGTCATACAGAGGTAATACATATTTTCATATGTTCTGCATCTTCAGGGTTCCTTTTTTTTTTCTTTTTCTTTTCTTTTTTTTTTTTAAGTCATGTGGCTCCAGAGTAATTTTCTTGTTTTTAACTTGTACTGTGAGAGATAGTATAGCATTAGTGGTTAAAAGGAAGGACTTTTGGAGGAAACTGCTAGAGTTTGAATCCTAGCTAGTGGCTATATAACCTCGGGCAGATTTCTTAACCTGCTGTGCCTCTGTTTTCTCATCTATAAAATGGAGGTGATGATAGTACTTGCTTCATAGAATTATTAGGAAGGTTAAATAAGTTAATACATATAAAGCACTTATAATAGTACCTGACACATAATAAGTACTTAAATATTAGCTATTGTTAATATTACTTTTTATTTAGAGGCCATGTGAATCATGGGTCTCACAGAACAAACATATAGTTATTTAGTTGTCTGAATAGGCAAGGAAGTAATTTGTGATCCCTTTATTCTCTTGAATTCCAGGTAAAATTAAAAATACCTTTTGGAAATAAATTACTAGATGCTGTTTGTTTGGTACCTAACAAGAGCTTAACATATGGAATAATTCTTACACATGGAGCGTCAGGAGATATGAACCTTCCTCATTTGATGTCACTGGCATCCCATCTTGCATCTCATGGTTTTTTTTGCCTGAGATTTACCTGTAAAGGCCTTAATATTGTACATAGAATTAAGGCATATAAATCAGTTTTGGTAAGAAATTTTCTTTATATTTACTTATAACAGAATTTTGTTTTAAAATTCTTAATACATCTAAGACAAATTCTATTAGCAGTCATTTGGTTTATTTTAAAAAGCTTTTAATGAATATTCTTAGAAACTCAACAGTACATGAAGGCTGTATAGTAGTTAGATTTCTCTTTTTTGCTCTCAGTTTCCATGGAGATGAATGCTCACATCATAAATGTTCTTTCATGGGACTACCAAGGAAACTATTTATGATGTAATTTTCTAAATGGAATTATATAACTTCAGAATATAGTTCTGGATATTTGTCTATTATACTATGAATTAATGAATATAGCACAGTTTTGAAACTGTAAAATCCCTGGATAACACAAATTTGAAATTTTTAAAATCCAGATTATTTCAAACTTGCTAAGTTTTTCAAGCCTTTAAATTAGATTTTACTACTATTCTGTATTAGTTGGAAGCTTTTACTGGTTGGTTTTTTTTTAAATGTAATTCTTTAAAAATATTTTAGTATTTACATTTTTTTTGGCAGGTAAAGTGATTTTTTTTTTCTCATTTATTTGCCTGTATTTACCCAGCTATGATTTGATAGTGACAGCATGACCAGAAGAGCATAGAACTGGTTACCTCTTTTAAGAAGAATCCCTTGAGATTTTATGGTTGTCTTTGCAAAGAGTTTTATACATTTCACTAATGATGAGAAATATATGTTGGTTTTCCAGTGGAATATTTCATAGGAGAAGTGATAATTTTTTGGTTGGTTTTTCTAGAATTACCTAAAGACCTCGGGAGAATACAAACTGGCAGGTGTTTTCCTTGGTGGTAAGTTGCAATGCTTGCTTTTAAATCTACTCATACTAACACAGGAACAGGTGATCAAGAATTAAAATTAATTGACGACAGGAAGCTAATTTAAGGATTTTTTGTTTTGTTTTGTTAAGTCACTTTCTTCTATAACATCAAGGTACTTTATATATATATATATATATTTTTTTTAAAGCAAATTTAAATTTCATAAATAGGTGTTGTAACCCAAAGATCTCTCCTTTTATTTATATCCCTGAGTCACTGTCTCTGAAATGATTCTTCACAAGGATTGTCCTTCAAGTATTCCTCAGGAAAAAAAAAATTCCTTTTTTTTTTTTTTTTTTAAACTTGGGATCAATTTTTAGCATTTCATGAAGCTATAGATGTCCATTATGGGTATTACAACTTGTTAAGTGCCACCTTTTGGAGTTAAGTGATGGAGTTATGATGGATGAACAGTAAATGAAATCTAATTTGCCATATTATCACCACTTCTGTATATGAATGTTTATATTTCAAACTAAACTTAATTTTAATTGATTTTAGGTCGTTCAATGGGCTCAAGAGCAGCTGCTTCTGTAATGTGCCATATTGAGCCAGATGATGCTGATGATTTTGTTCGAGGTCTCATTTGTATTTCTTACCCACTGCACCATCCAAAGCAGCAACATAAACTTAGAGACGAAGATCTCTATCGTATAAAAGATCCTGTATTGTTTGTGTCAGGCTCAGCAGATGAAATGTGTGAAAAGGTGAATTATAACTTGATGTTTGTGTAAATGAGAGAGTGAATGAAAGACAGTGTCTTGGGAATAAGATATTACATGCAACATTCAGTCTCTTTAAAAGGTGCTGATGGGACTAATGCTAGTTTTGTGACTTATTTACCTGTTGCTTTGGAGAACTGAAAAATAAAAGCACACTGACAGAATTCATCTCCCTGGAAAGAGTTGCTAAATGGATTGACTCTTATTTGGGAATGAAAGATTAATATCTGAATCTTGTGATTTTGGGATTTATACTAGACTGTACATTTGGTTTATCATTTCAACATTCAAGCAGATTCTTCAGTTCGTTATCAAATTGACTCGAGAAAGAGTAACTTGTACATGATACTATATTATCAGTAATGAATGTTTGATCTGTTCTGTGGTATTGCTGTATTGGAGAGCTGTGGGCTGCCACTTCTGTGGACATTTCTTTGCATATTCCATTGCCTTGAAAGTTGTCTGTAGAGTAGGTATTTAATGAATATTTAGTGAATGGATGCCAGTATAGGCGGTGCAGGAGAGAGAGAGGATCTTTATTAAACCCTAAAAGCACATTAGTCTAGCATCCTCTTCTTTTTTCCCTTTAGAACTTGTTGGAGAAAGTGGCACAGAAAATGCAAGCTCCCAGTAAAATCCACTGGATTGAGAAGGCAAATCATTCCATGGCAGTGAAAGGACGGTCAACAAATGATGTTTTCAAAGAAATAAATACACAGATTTTGTTTTGGATCCAGGAAATCACTGAAATAGACAAGAAATAATTGTATTTAGCTAAAAGCTATGTTATTTTGAATACAAATACAGTTCATTTGATAAAGAACAGCATACCTCTCAGCATTATGAGATATTTCAGATGAATTTAATGTTCTTTAATGTTTTCCCCTTTTTAAAAACACATTTTAATTGTGAAATTAATGTCCTTTATAAAATATCTTTTGAAAGCACTGTTATAGTTGTATAAAGATATGTACAAATATTGAAGGTGGTCTAAATATAATTTATTTTTATTAATACAGTTATGTTTTGAAAAAAATTAAACATTTGAATTTTGTTACAATGGAACTTTTGTCTTATTTGCTATGCAACTGAGAAAGTACTCTAATTTTGCAGACCAGTGTCTTTAAAAAAGGAAAACAACAGTTTAATGTGGTAAATTTAGTTTTATAGAATGTATGCATTCATTCACCTAATCTTTTAATCTCAAGGGATAGGAAGGAAGATACATTTTCAAATATGGGGACTCTGAACATTGTGTTTGGAATGAAGTAACTTTCATTCAAGAAATGTTTTCTTTTTTTTTTTTTTTAAAGATTTTATTTATTTATTTGACAGAGATAGAGACAGCCAGCGAGAGAGGGAACACAAGCAGGGGGAGTGAGAGAGGAAGAAGCAGGCTCATAGCAGAAGAGCCTGATGTGGGGCTCGATCCCAGATCGCCGGGATCACGCCCTGAGCCGAAGGCAGACGCCCAACCGCTGTGCCACCCAGGCGCCCAAGAAATGTTTTCTTGAAGGCCTGTTATAGGCAAAACCTGATTCGGTTTATGAAGATGAGTAAATACTTAAGAGCTTAAATACAATGGAGGAACTTGATGTCTAGACCTCTCTCTGATTAAGGGGAGAATGAAATAAGGACTAAATAGTGGGACTAACATCTGTGCTGTATCTAGGGAGAGTTAGGGCACTTAATTTTGGCTTGGAAAGTTCAGTTAATACCTGGACTGGACTTGAGTGGTATTGAGTTATATATTAAAAACATAGTGTTTGTATTTCCTACAAAGGGCACAAAATGTGATGGGACAGATACATAAGTTTCTAGTAAAGGGCAGTTTTCTATAGTAAGATATTAACTCTTTTTTCCTGGCTTCTCTACTGCTCTAATATTAGGCCCTTCAGCCAACCTCAGAGTGGCCTGAGCAGCCTGTAGATTTTTGAGGTCCCTTATTCTTCCTTCTCTGATGGAGTCAATGGATTTTAATTATTTGTTAATTTTTCTAAATAGTACATAAAGAACAGAAGCCTAGATAACAATGTCCAAATTGTTTTATAGAATGAAATATGAAATCAACTTTCTGTATCACCCAGTGTCTAATATTTTTTGACTAATTTCTCAAGACCTAAATTTTTAAAAATAGTATATATTTAATCATTGATTAACATTCAGAACTTTTAAACACTCCTGATGTCAAAATATAAACACATAGGGGCGCCTGGGTGTCTCAGTCGTTAAGAGTCTGCTTTCTGCTCAGGGTGTGATCCCGGGGTCCTGGGATCGAGCCCCGCATTGGGCTCCTCCACTGGGAGCCTGCTTCTTCTCTCCCACTCCCCCTGCTGTGTTCCCTCTCTCGCTGGCTGTCTTCTCTCTGTCAAATAAATAAATAAAATCTTTTAAAAATATATAAACACATAAGAAACATCCAGAGCTGGCACATATAATCATGGTGTATAAACAAGTATAAATCAATTGGGAAATATTAATACTGTAAATCAGAAGTAAAACTAATGGGAAAATGAAAAGGAAAACTTATAGACCAGACCATAATATAAAAGTACAATGAAGAAATAGATTGAAAAGGTTACTAACCAAGTTATATAGTTATAATATTCAACTTTGCAAATTAATCTATGGGCATGATACAGATGAGCAAAGATAACTATATCAAATATAGAGATAACGTAGAAGGTCATTTAAAGTTGATTTTTTTTTCCCTGAGTGGCCTACAAGAAACTTCCTGATTGATGAAAAGTCTTGTCATTTGAGAACTGTGTACCTAGGCAGGGGTGGGGAACATATAACTCCTAGAGAGATATCAGTGATCTGTGTAAGGCTGAAATGAACATTTGTGAAAAGGTCCCAGCTGCTCTTCACAGATTGGCCACATCTTGCAGGGAAAATGTGCAGCTCTTTCAAGTTTGAGATTATGGTCAAAGAGCTGTCCTAGCACCTCCTGTAGTAGGAACCCCTGATTAGTGGCACAACCACTACCTAGACCAGTAGTTCTCAGCTAGTGACTTTGCCCCTAAGGAACATTGGACAGCCTCTGGAAACTTGGTTGGCACAACTGGGGTGGCGGTGCTACTGGCATTTGACAGACGAAAAGGACGCTGCTAACAGTCTATAATGCACGGGACTGCCAGCCAGAGCAAGAAGTATCTGATCCAAAATGTCAGTAGTGTCCAGGTTGAGAACCTTGTCCTAGACAAACCTTAGCTGTGGGGATAGCTTGAAATCCTTTCTCCCTCACCATTAGCTTTTCTACCCTCTTCCAAGTCCATTTGCTTCCTTTCAGTTGCCGAAGTCTGGGTTTTCAGTCTCAAAGTCTGATTTTATCCCCTCTTCTGTTTACACTGCCATCACTGTAATGTAGGCCTTTATCAATTCTCATCTGCATAATTGCAGTACCCTAATTGATTTTCCTATTTAGTGGTCTCCTTGCTTCAACAAACCAACTGACACCCTCAACTCAAAAACTGTTGATGGATCTCCAAAAGTGGCTATTAAGGCTAAAGTCTTTAGTTCAAGGCTGTCCGCAACAGGCTCTATCAACTTTTTAGCACATTTCCCCATCCTCTGAACGTGTACAGCACAGTACTCCAGTTAACCTGGACTATGCAAAGTTCTGGGACAACGTCTTTCTGCCTCCTCTTCCTGAAACTTTCTTGTTAGTCTTTGTTACCAAATCCTCCTCATCCTTTAAGACCCTTAAATTCTTTTTCCCTCTTTACAGCTTTTTTTGAATTACCGCAACCAAGTATCCCTCCTTGGAACCCATATAGCATTTTCCTCTCTTTGTTGTTAATCACACTCCACCTTCTTAGTACGTTATTGGCATATGTATATTTGTGCCATATCACATATTAAATACTCCATGTCAGGGAATGGTTTTTCCTGATCTTTGTATTCATGGAGCACTTTTTAATTAGTTGTTCAGTGCCTTACATATTCATTATTCAGTATGTATTGTATTGAACTAAGATATTTAAAGGGATAATTTTTAACCATTATGAAGAATCTTTGGTTTTATATTGCTATTTTATATACCTACTATTGGGGTTTTTTCCTGATACATGAAAAAAAAGCCTATTTCACAATGTCCAAATAGTGTAAAGAATGTAACATTCTTAGATATAATAGATTTTTTAAAAGCTTAAACAATTTTTTGGAGTGTTCTCTTATAGTGTCTACATTACTGTTAGTGATGGGGTTTCTCTGGTGTTATTTTATTTTTTTATTGTCTTCATAATTTTTAAAAATAAATCCAGCTGAGCACTTACTTTTTATGCTGCTTACTTGAGATTGACATGAGAAGAGGTTTCTGACGTAAAGAACAAAGGTGTCTACACTGAGAACTAGGTGACTGTACCTTTTTAGTAGGCAAGGACAATAGGTTACAAACATGACAAAGCCCTGCAGGAGGGTACTCTTTACCTCTACATTCTTCCCCATCAGCAGGAGTGCTGCACAGAAGTTCCTTTTCAGTTCTTACAGAGCTGGTCCAGGAGCTGGTCCATGGTATACTAATCAGGGATTCAGTGCCATAAAGCTCTGAAAGATCTGAGGAACTATAAAGTGTTAAAACATTGAATACAGTAGTTAACATTAAATGAAGTAGAGAATGCCTGCTATCAGGCAAGAGAAATTGAGTATTTTGCCAGCTGTATTAAATTTTATAGAAAAACCCAGCAGAATGAAATCACCCTGATTGTATATGGGGTAGGGGTGTCAGAGAGAAGGGTTTACTTTATCCTAGAAAAATCCAAAGGAATTGCTGAAGTTTCTTCAAAAACTAATGAATGCCTGCCCTGCATTCTGGAGGGCTGTCCTTTGGAAAGACAAACCCCAAGATGATAGTTAAATCGAAGTAAAGATTGTAAATACCTGTAGGCCATGGTCCAGTAGACTGGAAGACTGTAAACTCTGATGCTTGGAATGTGCCACTGAGCTCATTAGTTCTGATACTCCAGGAAGGTAAGAGCTCAATAAATCTTTCTTTCACTCAGTTATACTTAATTATGACAGAAAAGACCTGAAGAGTTAACTCCAGTGTAAAGAATGTACTTCTTTCCTGAACCCACCTTGAATAAGCGAAGACAAAGAAAGAATTAATTACATCTTCAAAGAGAAAGTACTCTAGATCCAAGGTAGTGTTAACACTTTTTATTAATAATCTAGACCGTCTTGTGTTTGCTCCGTAAACTTACACACCTACTCTCTAGACTTTGAGGGAAAGCGAGCAGTACCGAACGCTGGCTCTGCTCTGTGCTAATTCTGACATCAGGACACCTCACGCCTAGCTGTTTCTTGGAATCACTAGAGACAGGGCGAAAAGGGAATTCACCAGGATACCATTCCAAAATCTAACTTTGGTTTTCAGCGTAACAGTAGATTGTTAACAGGAACATTGCTAACAGATCCCTCTAGCAAAAAGAATAAAATGAGACATTCTATCAAAAAAAAAAAAAAATCAGGCAGGCCCATAAGAGACAAACTATGCTACCTAGTGACACTGAGACATACTAAAAAATTATTTAGTATTTATCTGAAACTCAAACTGGGACATTTAATTTCATTTTTTGTTTTGTTTTTACTAAGTCTGGCAAAACTACATATTTTCCAATCACAAGCGTAAAATACAGTATTCCTGGTGGTTATGTTATTCACATTTGTTCTGCATTATTTGAATTACAGGGTAGTAATAATCCAACTGTGCTAAGGGCTTGTTTATAAAATTGTTATCTTTTTGTGAAATTAATAAAGGAATATTTAAAATTTTTAAATTAAAAAAACTAAAGCAGCATACATGTCTCACCAATGAACTTTCATTATTGCTAAAGTAAGTTGACATGAGCTCAGTTGAATACCCACTATGACACGTACTCCCCTTACTTAGGCCCAGAGCAGGCCCTGCTGCACTTGATCAAGACGCAGAGCAGCACTGGCAATTGTTTTTCTGGCGGATCATTGCATGTGGTTATGAGATGGGCATACCACCTTTTTGTGTTTTGGGGCATCCAAAATCGAAGACTTCAGAATGAGACATCAGTCCATCTCACATATTACATAAAAATGTCAAAGCAATTTTATTTCTTTAAAAAAGCAGTGCGAAATAGACTGGAAGATAACACATTTTGGACATTGTGGGAACTTGTAGAGTCCTGGACTCAAAACGATTGGATGGCAATCTTTTTTATAATTTTCCTAGGGATTATTCTTGAGATCATACTCATAAAGATTTGTACATCCTTTAATAAGAAGCCTGCACTTCCAGAAAAGGGTAGTTCGAGTACCCAGGAGGTAAGAACAAATGGTTGATTTCTTTCTCTCCTATTTTTCAAAGTCATACGTAAGAATAACTTATAAAACTGTAGAACTCTGATATTTGGATTACTCCTCTAACATTTGTTTTATTAATCTCCCTTGAAATAGAGGGAAGACAGTTGCCTGAAAAGCATGAAATTTGGTAAATATTATATCATTTCATATTTTAATGTAAAACTTGTTAACCTGAGCCTCTCCTATTAGTGCTCTGACCTTTTTTTTATTCCCACTTATCTCTAGATAACTGTCCAATTCCTTCATCTTCAGAAGAAAGGTAAGTGATATATTTTGAAATTAAATGAAACAGGTTGGTTTTGTGCTATTCAAAATTGATCTGAATTACAGAAAAGGATTTTCCCATATATAGAGAGGACCACAGCTACTTGACATCATAATTCAATCTAACATTGATTTTATTTTATATTTTTCATTTTTTTAATTTAAATTCATTTAGCCAACATATAGTACATCCTTAGTTCCATTGTAGAGTTCAGTTAATCACCAGTTGCATCTAACATTGATTTTAGTGGTTGCTCTGTTCCAAGCTGTGTTAATGGCTTTTCGTGTACTATTGAAATTATCCTTCCAAGTAGGTAGTATTATTACTGTTTTTACAAATGAGGAAAGTTTACTTTAGTATCTTGCTTCCATATCCAACCTCTCTCTCCAGTGCACATGAATAAGTAGTAACACCAGTTCTGATAACTCAATTGAAAAAAACATCATTTAGCCCCTACTGTGAGCCAAGCAAACCCTGAGCGAGGTACTGCAATAGTGACATTCTGTTTGTACAGTCAGAATCCATCAGCATCCCAAAGATATACCAGTGCTAGGGATTCAATATGACATAACTACTCTTGTTGCTATTAATATTTTAATTGCTCATATCAAAATTTATCCAACAATCATTAGATATCTACTCTGTGATGGACATTGTGTTTGATACTGGGATACAAACAATAAGACAGTCTCTGTTCTCTAGAAGCTTACATTCTTGTGGAGGAGATCTATACCTAAAGGATGATTGCCTTGCAGTATGATAACACAGTGATAGAAGCATTAGGAAAACATTTAGGAGATACCTAAGCCGGCATAGGGTGTTGGGGATGGCTTCATGAAGAAGGTTATGCTGGAACTGAATTTTAAAGGATGAGTGAAAATTAGTCAGAAAAAGACAGCAGGTTAGGAGGGTAAGGAGGGCATTCCAGGACATGAGTAGAGGCAAGGAAATAAGAAACAGCAGGGTATGTGCAATAAATTATGACTACTGTTAGGGAAGAGATTTGGCTCCTATGGTGGGCAGCATATTATAGTGAAAAAACACAAATTTTGAATTTAAAAAAGCCTAGGTTTATGTCATAGTTCTGCCTCTTAATGACAGTATAGACTTAGGCTTCAACTCACTGATACTCCATTTCCTTACTTTCAAAACAGCAGTTAGAAGAATTACCTCTTAGGAAATCATGAAGATTGGCTAAAATGATATGTGTAACAAAGCAAAAATACTTTACCCTGGCACCAGAATTATTTTTGAGGGCAAAACCGTATTAGGGAGAGCATCTTAAGTTATTTTGAAGTGAAGCTGCTTGAATATTGGTGGAAGCCCAGGCATCACGCTGGTCAGAGTGCATTGCATCAGAGACTGAGTGAATTCTGTCTTGCTTATGAGGTGGGAGAGAAGAGAAAGGTGGAGGGATGGGCAGAGAGGAGGGAGGAGCAGGGGAAAGGACCTGAGGCTTGGTACTGAATGGCATAAAGGACACCAAAGGATGAGACCTCCACTCACTATCTGAAATCAGAGAGAGTCTTGCTGGCCAGATGCAGTCTCAGTGAGCAAAGCAAACTGCTCATCTGACATCGATCTGGTTTTGGGGAATGGTTTGTTTCAGGGTTGACATCAGCCTTAGAAGGGTGTTGGGAAAGCCTGCCACCATTATATGACTTTCAAAGCTTGGAGCTGTCACTGACTGGTTGGTTTCAGAAGCGTATTTCCTAAAGGGTGTTATCATTGATAAAAATGTTTTAAAACAGAATTGGTATTTATTTGTTACCATGACCTTAGGACTGTACTGTGACTGTATTCCATTGAGTGGTTTAACGGATTTACAACTACTTCTGGTATTTACTTGTTACTATGGCTATAGAACTGTCAGTCTTTTCCTAGAAGTGTGGGGATTTCTTTTTAAATTTTCCAAGGCCAGGGCGCCTGGGTGGCTTAGTGTTTAAATGTCTACCTTCGGCTCAGGTCATGATCTTGGGGTCCTGGGATCGAGCCCCACATCAGGCTCCCTGCTCAGCAGGCAGTCTGCCTCTCCTTCTCCCTCTGCCCCTCCCCCTGCTTGGCATGTCCTCTCTGTCAAATAAATAAATAAAATCTTTTTAAAAAAATAAAAAATAAATTTTCCAAGACCAGTTGACATTGCTGGAAGAGGCCAAAGGACTTTGCAAAAATGGGGAGACACAACCAGTGTTTAGGTGGGTATTATTTGTATTGCTGTAACCAACTCCCTTCCATTTCTGCCTTCAGTTCTGAGCCACTTTTGTGGGTGGCTTGCGTATGTGGATTTCCCCCCTTACTGAACTAAAAGAAAGGGTTGGGGTGTATGTCTGGGTCAGCTTGCTGTGGGTGAGCGTTAGTAATCAGAAACCTACAGTGAAGAGTGGTCCCTCAGCAAATAGTTACTGAGGGCCTGCTATATGCCAGGCATTGTTGTATGTCCTTGAGATATATTAGTGAATAAAAAAGACAATGATTCCTGCCTTCCATTTTAGTTGGAGGGAAGTCTGATAATTAAAAACAATAGGATAAAAAAAGAAATAATAAAGTATGACAGAACATGATAGGATTTATGGTCAAACAAAAGATAGAATAGGGTAAGAAGAATGAGGTGCCAGAAGTAGGGGAGGAGAGGTAGGTTGCAATATATATGGTGGAATTTGACTAAAGCCTTGAAGGGATAGGGGAGTTAAGCAAACAGATAAGGTAGAAGAGTATTCCAGACAGCGGGACCGACTACAGCAAAGATCCTAAGGGGGAGAGTGCCTAGTGTTTTAGGAACAGTAAGAAGGCCAGTGTGGCTGGTGCAGGGCGTGGGGATGACATATAGAGCATGGGGTCTGAGAAGTAAACGGCGACCAGATCGTGGTTGGGCCTCTTAGGCCACGTTAAGGACAATAGCTTTTACTCTAAGTAACGATGGAGAATCATTATAGAGTTTTGCACAGGGAAGTAATATGTTCTGTCTTACATTTTTAAAGGATTATTCTGCCTGCTGTGTTGAGAGTAGCCTGTATTTGGTCAAGGGTCTAAGCAGATGGCAGGCTGATGCAAGTAACCCAAAGTGAGAGATAAGGGTGAATGACACCAGGGTAGTAGCAGTGGAGGTGGGGAGATGTGGTTGGTTTCAGGATATACTTAGAAAAGTAGAGCCAGCAGGGTGTGGATGTGAGAGAGAGGAAGCAAAGATGACTCCCAGGAGTTTTGGACTGAGCAAGTAGAAAGTGCAGCTGTCAACCCAGATGAAGAAAACTGTGGGTGGAGCGGGTTTTGATGGGGAGATCAGGAATTTTGTTTCCTATTTGTTGAGTTAGGGATATTGATTTGATATCTAGTAGAGTTAGTGAATAAGTGGTTTGGGAAAGATGTCTGGTGGAGGTAATAAGTTTGGGGGTTGTTGGCTTATGGACAGTATTAAAAGCTACAAGAGAGGATGAGATTTCAAAGGGACTGTGAGAAGAGAAAAGGAACAAGGACTGAGCCCTGAGACACTTCAAAGAGGTCAGAAAGAAGAGGAGGAGCCGTCAAAGGAGACTGAGAAGGCGCTACAAGGGAGTGAGGAGGAAAGCCAGGGGATTTATGATGGCCTGGAAGCTTGCCAAATGGAGAGTATGTGGAGCTGGTATACAAGATAGATATCAGACCCGTGTCCCTTCTAAATAGAAAAGCAAAATCCTTAATAAGATACTAGCGCACCAAATCCAGCAGCATAGTAAAAGGATTATACACTGTGACCCAGTGGGATTGTTCCTGGGAATGCACAGTTGGTTCAACATATGAAAATTATCAGGGCGCCTGGGTGGCTCAGCCATCAAGTGTCTGCCTTTGCTCAGGTCATGATCCCGGGGTCCTGGGATTGAGCCCCACATCGGGCTCCCTGCTTGGCAGGAAGCCTGCTTCTCCCTTTCCCATTCCCCTTGCTTGTGTTCCCTCTCTTGCTGTATCTCTCTGTCCAATAAATAAATAAAATCTTTTTAAAAATATGGAAATTATCTAGCATTGTTTTATTATGTTTAAAAACACAGTATTACATTGCTGAAATCCCTGTCTTGCATTTCACCTTTCCTTTTTCCTGAAATGTACAAAAATTAATTCTTTTTATGTATTATATTGTCTCTATTTGTTTTACTTTTTTAAGTGAATAATCATATTCTTGTCCTGATGAAATTTTATCCTAATTATGTCTGGACACTGCTACAATTTATTGGGGTCACTTGATTCCCCAGAATGCTTGTATATCCTACCTGTATCCAGTTAAGATATTTTAATTCTCAGGTAACAGAAGACCATGATTCAAACTGCCATACTAAGAGAATGTATGGTATTATATAGTAGGAAATCCTGAGGTAGACTAGGCTGCAGAATTGGTTGATACAGTGGCTCAACAATTTCATTAAGGTCCTGTGTCTCTCCCTCTGGCTTTCTCAGTGTTAGTTTTATCTTGAGGTGAATAGAAAGGTGGCCACTAAAGTTTTTAAAATCAGAACAGCAATGTCCAGAGGAAGTGAGAGGCCATTTTTTCCTGTGTCTTTCTTAGGAATGGGGCGTTTTCCACAAGTCCTTGAAAATCTTTGTCTTATGCTAGGATCAGTTCATGCCTGCTCCTAAACCAGTCACTTGGAAATGAGATTACTGTTAGACCTAGCCTAATCATTTGATGTAGAGTAGATGGTGGGGAGTCCACTTCCATGATCATTATTCCAATTCAAAATGTAGGCTTTTCTCTCTATCAGAAATATACAGCTGTTAAAATAATCTGGATTTATGTATAGAAAACAATTGCTTATGGTATTGGACATTCTTCTGTTGTATCTAAATTTTCATAAGAATATTTTTATCCTTGTCAAAACTTTCATACAGAGAGCAGAAACGAACTGATATTCTTTGTAAAAGGATATGATCTTTTTAAAAAAGATTTTATTTATTTGAGAGAGTAATCATGAGAATGAGTGCACGAGCAGGGGGAGGTGTAGAAGGCGAGGGAGAAGCAGACTCCCCACTGAGCAGGAAGCCCGACACAGGGCTCGATCCCAGGACCCAGAGATCATGACCTGAGCCGAAGGCAGATGCTTAACTGAGCCACCCAGACGCCCCTGTAAAAAAGGATATAATCTTAACCTGCAACTTTGACTCCTTGCTGTCAAAACCAGACTTTGGATGGGTTTTTGAGATACAAAAAAAAAAAAAAAAAAAAAAAAAAATCCCTCATTCTCTGAGAAATGAAAATAATTTACTTCACTTTGTTAGTGGATTAATTTATGAAATGAATGTAACCAGGTTACAAATTATTTTGTAATGTGGATAATGACTTTTCAATTTATCTTTCTGTTGAGCTATGTTTCCATATACTATATTAGGTTTCCATATACTATATTAGGTTTCCATAAAGAGAGAGTTCTTGTATGAAATATGTCCTAAGTGACAACTCATTTATGTACTGTTTTCTTACATTCAGAGTTGACGACTTTTCAGAAAGAACAATTACTTCATCACTTACATCTGAAGAAAATGAAGGTAACTCTGAAGATAGGGTTTCAACAGCAGATGAAGTAATATGGTCAAATACCAGTGAAAGTAAATATCAAGTAAGTCACTTTAGTGAAAGTCATATGATATCCTCAAATGGCACTAGCTCATCTTTGTCACTGTTTCATTCAGAAGTAAAGGAATTTTTTCCAAGCCGTGGAGGGTATCCAGAAAATGAACATGAAACAATACAATTTTCATCCAAGAAATTATTTTCAATAATGAAAGCCAACAAAAATAAAAATTTAATATTTTCTTCTGACTTTAACTTTTCGAGAAGTTCTAGAATCACTACAGAAAGTGAAGACCTTGATGTGGCACCATGCCCTCCTGCCCACTTATTTCTTTCTAGAGACCAAGTCAGACTTCTGGAAGAAAATGTGAGAAATCAAATTGCTTTAAAATCCAAAACTACATTAGAGGGTAAAACTATTTATCTGTACTCAAGACTTCAAGAGTCCTTGATCCAGAATCAACAATCTGTAAGAATGGATATTTCTGCCCAACCACAAGATTCTTTTCCAGGACAGAATGCTCCTCAGAATCAAGGTTTTTATGAAGGCAGATTTACTAGTCAAGCCCAACAATTTATTAACAACCAAGAATCAGTCAATAGCCAGCCTGAGATCATGGCCAGATACTTTGCTCTACCTCAAGATTTGATGAGGAAGCCATTTTCCAGCAGCACACAAGACTCCTCCCAGACCCAAGATATGGACAGAAGCCAACATTTGGTCAATGTCACATATTCTGTTGAGACTCAAGATTCAATCAAGGGCCTAGAGTCTGATAAACACTTTGATGAGGCCCAGTGTTCTGTTTGGCTTAAAGATACAAACAAGATTAAATATTTAATTCAGGGGCAAAATGCTATTTTTAAGAATGCCAGATTTCTAGTTTTAACTCTAAGTCCAAATTCATTTGCAGAAGGGGTGCTACAAATAAAGAGTGTAAAGCCAGGGGGCCAGAAACAAATTGCTTCGTCAGAACTAAGTCAGTATTCTGTATATGGCTCAGGGCCTCTTTCACCTATCCTTAAAAGGCAGAAAAACAGGAGAAAAACATTACACAGTAAAAGTAAACTTAGTCTCAAAGTTCCATCTCAAAAGTCAAAGAAAACACCAACTCCATGGGTATTTCAAATGACTGTTTGTCACACTTCAAAATCTAGCAAGTTAGGCTACAAATATAATGCCAAGAAGGATGAATTACATCAAAGAAATGGTGTCTCAGATATGGCTTTGCATCTTACTTATGTTTCCAAGCTTATTCCTCCTTATGTTAAGAAGTATTCCAGAAAAAAACTAGTGAAAGTCATGCCAGGTGTAACAGGATGTAGACATTTTCTGTCACCAGATGCAGAGAATGTCAATTACGTGGGGTCTATTGAGAAAAGAGGAACCACAGGCAGTACTGAAAATATAAAGCAGCATGGCAGAGAAAATAAAGGACAAAAAACCATTTCACCAAAAATCCCACCTCAGCTAGAACAGTCTTTCATGGTCAATACTTTTCAACTAAAATCACCTTGTTCTTCATTAATAGAAATGACCTGGAAGAATAAAGAGTCTCTTAAAGACCCAATTACACAAGCAAAGGAAATTGGCATTGCAGAGTTTCATGCCCCAAATAGTAAAAAAAAATCTGACCTGCATATTCCAAAGCAGGGGTCACCTTTAAAAGAAGCTTTATCAGAACCTTGGCAAAAATTTGTCTCCTCTCCCGAAGTGGAATCAAACAGAATGAAAACACAGGAAGACCTAAAAAGTGCAGAGAATTCCCATCTTCTACTTTCAAATGGAGAGAAGCTACCAACTAGTTCACCACAAATGCAAATGTGCTTTCCAGACGGAAACATACAAAAGCAAAAAGAGTTTCTAGAAATCGTTCTGGAGACCTCAGACGTTAATCTGCTTATTTCGCTAGGAATCAAAGAGCATAAAAGCAGTGAACAATCAGTAAGTGTAAAAACTCAAGAGAGTACAGAAGATGTAATTATGAAGGAAAAGAAACGACTACTAACACTTCATGTTACAGAATGTGATAACCTAAGTGAAAGTGAGGGATTGGAACGCAACACTAGAAGCAACATAAAAAATACGCAAGGTAAAAGAATATTTGCTACATTTCACAGTGCCACTAATGCTACCATTTCTGAACCACCTGATAAGGAAATGCATAGCAGATTAAAAACCAAGACAGGTACATCAACAACAGGGGTTAGTCATTCAGGGGTAAAGCCAGAGAAATTGCCAGATGAAAGGAAAACATGGGCTGCAAAATACATTGAGAAGAGATGTACATTTAAAAAGCCACAAGAACATGACAGAGAAGAAGAGGAACAAACTTTACAAGAAGCAGTTCTACAGCTGACAGAAGATTTCAGCATCAGCCTGCAGCTAAAGCAGAAGCCTAAATATGTCAGATTTGAAATAAAACAGAGCAGTTCAGGAAGTAGAAAAACTCAAAATAAAGAGCAAGAGGTACAACCACAAACTCTTCCTATAGAAACAATTTTGGGGACTAGTCCATGCCCCACAAGGGATCCATTTCAGGTTGAGATACAGCAAAGCAGAGACGGGCCCAGCGGCAGAGGAACTGCAGATCCGGAGAATCCTCCAGGGCTGGAGAACGCACGAGCTGGTGAGGTTCTCATCGAAACAACAGAATGTGGTGTCCCATTTGGTGGAAGCCCCACAAAGATACCAGATGATCATATTACAGAAGAAAAGGCAGACCTCCAACGAGTGTTACCTGCAACTGCCCTGGAGTCTTTCATTATCCATATGCTTCCTTTCTCATATTTTAAAAGGCAGCAAATCAGAAAAAAATTATCAGGAGCCAAAAGGGTATTTAGTCCCAAATCTGTAATTATGAAAGTAAAGAAGCCAGCAAATTTACTGATGCCTAATATTAGTAGGCATGGTACTACAAGTCTTAGGAAGAGACTGAGAGGCAATTTTAAAATCCTAATGAAAGAGATGCTGCAGGATAAAACTGTGGCAGACGTGCTTGTGAATGTTACTTACCCTCACATGTCTATTTTGCCTCGGATTAGAACACACAGTCAGACCAAGCTAAAACAAGAGAAATCAGAAGATGAAAGGGAAGAAAAGTATTTAGAGTCTATTAATAAAGGCAGTGACTCTGGCAACTCTCTAGAAGAAGTTAAATTGCAAGATGAAGTGAGAGGAGACAAAGAAGCTCCACCAGAAGCAGTCCTTCCTGATGGCTGGACCCTCCGAATGGGTGCAAATCCAGAGAAGGAGCTCAAAACACAGCAAGAAATACCTCAACAAATTACCCCCATGGAAACCCTTACGGAGTCTGTTTACTCTCCCATAATGCATCTGTTTCATGTTGAGAATATGAAGAAAAGCCTAACAACACAAGCCGACTTAAAATGCACTGCAGATTCTGAGCCACCTCTCCCAACATCAGAAAAATCGCTGGCTGGAGACCCTTCAAACCAAACAAGAGAAAGTGATGTTCCAGCTTGTGGAAGTGATACAAGGGAAATGGGTTACTTTTCTGCAGAAACAAATTCTGTAGAATTACCAAAAGATTTACCGGCAGCTTTTCCAGAGACTTTTAATTGCCATGTGCCTATTTTAACTCATTCTAAAATGAATAAAAACAAAGTAAGATTCTCACACACAGAAGGTTCAGTGAATCCCAGATCTGAACATACGAAGACAATGAAGCCATCAGTTTCACAAGTATTTAATAGCGCAGGTCAGAGAAAGAAATTGGATTCCAAATTTAAGGCCAAGTTGGAGAAGATCAACCAAGCTAATGGATTGGTATATGAATTTATAAATACCCTTTACTCTCCCATGCAGAGCTTCTGTCATGCTCAGTTAAAGCAAGGAGAATTAGAGGAAGTGAGACCACGATATGTTGATTTCTTTAATAAAAGCAGTGCATTCCATGACCGAGAGGAAAAAGTGGAAGATGGAGAGGAAGTGGAGCAAAAAACTTGGCTAGAAGCAGCTTCACAGCATACCCAGTGTCTCTGGCCTGATGCCTGTCGAGGGAAGGAGACCCACTTTGACGAACCAGACTCAGCACTGGACTGTTTAACCCACGAGCTGCCTGTTAATGAGCAAGATGGCCAGCACCAAGCATGGCTTGTACAAACTGCTTTGCAGACTGGCCACCAGATGGGTCCTAGAGAAGCTGAGGAACTTCAGAAAACCAGTGAAACAGAAAATGACATAACAGCCCCTACGGGTCCAAAGATTCCACCTCCCGAAGCAGAGAACTCATCATTTGATACACGTTTGAACACCATGACAGAGTGTGGCTTACCATATGGTGGAAAGCCTGAGAGGGTACTAGATGATTCTTTTGTGGAAAACAATTCAGAGTTACCGAAAGGTTTGCAAGTGACATGCCTGAATTCTTTTGATTCTGTGGAGCCCTTTGTTTCTAAGTCTGAAAGAAAGAAAAACACATCTGAATTAGGGAGGAGGTACACAACAGCGAGTCACAGATACAGAACTGTTAGGGGGGAAAGGCCATCAGTTTCACATACGTTTAATGGCACGCAGAGCAAGGGACTGCAATGCAATTTTAAATCAAAGATGAAAAATCCACAGCAAAATAAAAACAGGGCAGATGCATTTCTCAATGTCATTCAGTCCAAGATGCCCATTTTGCCCAACACCAAAATGAGTAGCAGGTTAAATGTAGAGACAGATATGCAGAGGATAACAAAACTTGATCATATGCAGCCAATGCAAGAAAAATTGCTAAATGGAAGAAAAGTATGTTGCCCAGATTATATTGTGAGTACTTTACCCAACAGTGTGAGAGATGAGAAAGAGGAGGAAGGGAAACATGAAACGTTACCAGCTCCAGAGAATAGCCGAGGCTTTATATTCAATGCATATCAGAAGGAGAATTGTGACCTTGTCAAATCAGATGAGGAACTGAAACAACCACAAAGTATAAATATTCAGGTACAACCACAAATACATGGTACACAAACTATTTTAGGTTCTGCTTCAAGCTCCATATTGGATCAGTTTCGAAAAAAAGAGCTAGAGAGTTATGCTAGGTTTTCACCTCCAAAGTCAGGGGAAGCAAAGATGGATGAAATGATTTTTTCTGCAAGAGAATGCAGTGTCCCATCTGATGCAAATCATCAAAAGGAACAGGCTGGTGATATTGAAAAGAAAGACACAGTGGCTCTTGATTTCTGCATACCTGTTTTATCTACATCCAAAAGGAAGAAAAATTTAAAAAAATACTCAGACACGAAAACTTTAGTGAATCCCAAATGTGGAATTTTAAAAGCAAAGAAACCATCAGTTTCACATATATTCAGTATTAAGGGTGGTGCTAGCCCAAACCATAGAAAAGAATTGGGATATAACTCTAAAAGCAAAATGGAAGAGATGGATCAAGATGGGAAAATGACAGCTAAAATGTATTCTTTCATGAGTAATACACCTGACATTAATATATATAGCAAGACAGAAAGAGAAAAAGGTATGTTAGGAGAAAGAAGTCTCAGTTCTAAACAAGTAAAGCAGGCAATATCACCACATGAAGACAATATTACTTCAGATGACACTAAAGAGAACAGTCTTCAAGATGCAGAGGAAGATAGTAGTGAACAGGAGACATTAAAAGTAATTCCACAGCACAGCCAACAGTCTGAATTCTGTTCAGGCCAAAGGGAAGAGCTTGACCTTCATCAATCAGAAAACCAAGAAAATGGGAAAATTCTCTTTGATACTGAACAAGACTTCTCACAACAAATGCAGCCTATAGATTCAATGCAGGGAGAGAAGCCAAAGAAAAGCTACCAGTCACAAAATGGTGCAACATATACAGCAAGTTCAAAGCTTCCTCTTCTAAAGTCAAAGAAATCACTAATTGGTCAAGTTTTAATGGATACAGTGAACGGTGGTGTCCTAAGTGTTGGGAGCCATATGGGGGGATTGTACAGTCATGATAAAGAGGAAAATGCAGAGTTTAAAAAAGATCTACAAGCAACTGTCCTGGAGTCTTTGGATGTCTCCACACCTGATCTATCTGAATCTAAAAGGCAGAGAAAGACATTTACATGTAGAGGCTTAAAAAATAAAATGGGTCCCAAATGTGTAATTATGAAAGCAAGAAAGACACCAATTTCACTGATATTTAATATCTCAGGGAATGGTTGTCTAAAAAACCTACGTCCAAAGACCCTGAAATCACAGATTATTGACTTGGTAATTAAAATAAAATGCTCTGGGGTACTGGAAGATCTTATTGCAGAGAGAAAGGAAGGATTAGCACAAGAATTACCAGCAACAATTCTGGAGTCTTCGGATTTATCCACACTTGCTTTACCTGCATTGAAAAGAAAGAGAAACAATTTAAAGTATATAGACAAGAGAAATAAAATGGGTCTCGAACGGGTAACTTCGAAGGCAAAGAAGGCAGCAATTTCCCAGACACTTAATATCACAAAACGTGGCACACCAAGCCACAGAAGACAATTCAAATGCAACTTCAAAATCATGATGGAACAAGGGAAACCCATGGCAGACATGACCCTAAATGCCATCTCCTCTTCTGTTCCTGTTTTACTTGACATGAAAATGCATAACAGAATAAAACCAGAGTCAGATGTGTCATGGAAAATGAGATTCGGTCACGAACTGCAACAACAAGAGCAATCACCAGATGGAGAGAGAGTCTGCTGTGCTGATTCCAGTGATAGGACGGGCCGTGCCTCCAATGACACGGAGGAAGTCAAAGACCAACGTGAAGAAGCAGCCCCGCGGAATTCTCAACTCTCCAGTTTCATTGCTGGTAAAATGAAGGAGCCTCACTTTCTGAAGTCAGAACTAGAACTGAAGAATGCAGCAAGGAAAAAAATTGCAGAACCACTTAACACAGACCCGGAGCTGCAGCAACAAACACTTTTCACACAAAGTGTATTACAGTGTGTTTCTTGCTCTATTTTGAATTCACTTCCCCTTGAGAAGCAAACAAAAAGGACGAAAACACAAAAGGGCTTAAAATATGCAAAGAGTCCAAAGATTTTATCTCCAGTGGTAGAGAAATCAATTCCCAAATCTTTAATTGTTACAACACAGAGTCACATCCCGTTTGAAAGAGGCCCTAGAAAGGAACTTGCTAGTTCTACTCCAGAGGCAAAGATAAGGTTGCGAAAGGATTTACAAGCGAGAACCCTAAAGTGCTTTGATTTCTCCATGCCAGCTTCATCTGAATTTGAAGGTCGGAGAAATGCAGCACAAATCCCTAAGTCCAGAAATGGGAAGGCACAGATGGTATCAATTTTAAAGACAATCAACATCGCTAAGTCTGGAGCTCTTAGCCATGGAGAGGAACAGGACTTCATCTTGGAAAACATGGCCAAAGAAATATCTCAAAGTATGTCAGATATATTTGTGAATACCTTCTCTTCACCTACACCTGTTTCACCTGCCATTAAAACGTATAAAAAAGTAAAAGCAAAGAGAGACCCATTAAGAAATAAAAGCAATATTATACAGCCAGAACAACATGAAGGGAAAAGACTGTGTCCCTATTCTTCTAATAAATGGAACAACTCAAGCAGCACATCAGAATCAAGATGGCAAAATGAAAAGGAAAGAGAGGGTGACAGAGTTTTACTTGAAGGAGGCCTACAATTCCTGTTTAATACAGGAAGGAGAAGAGATCAAAATATGGTTATTACAGAGCAGGATATGCAGCGACAAACACTGGTTTCAGAAAATGAATTGGAATCTACTTGTTCTCCTCTGATTCCACTTCAAACTGAAGAGCTGAACAAGAATATCCCATCACAAAAAGACATGCCACATAGAATAGGTCAAAAGATTCCATGTCCAAAATCAGGGAAGGCAGCGTTTGACCACTTTTCAATTGATGAAACAGAGTGTAGTACTATATCCAATGAGAGCCCTGCAAGGAAGCGAGATGTTCACCTTGCAGTTTCCCTACAACCTGAAGAAGAAGAGGAAGACATAAAAACTCAAAAAGTAATGAAACACAGAGTTGATCAAAATATCTTATCTACCAAATCAGGGAACTCAGTACTTGGAGATTGTGATAAAAGCTCTAGAAGGAAAATGGGTGGTCACATTGCCAAGAAACGTAGGGTGTTGCAAAGAGATTTACTAACAATGTCTACAATATCTGTTTTATTTGACTCTGAAAGTCAAGAGAAGATGCTAAAATTTTCAAGAAGAAGAAATCTTATGGGTCCCAAATGTGTAACCATGAAGGCGAAGACGCCTCTTTGTTCACAGATGCTTCATACCACTGAGCATAATCATCTCCACTGTAGAAAGGAACACGACTACAACTTAAAATCTACAATAAATGACGTGCAACAAAATAAAAGTATAGCGAATGCATTTTTGTCTCCCAAACCTGTTTCAACTGATAGCAAAATAGATACTGAAATGCATCGCACATCAAAAGCAGAGATGGATCAACCAAGAGTAAAACTACACAGCCGTACCACTGCAGAGCTAGGGAAATCACCATGTGACGGGGAAGTGTGGAAGGCCAACTCAACCGATACACAAAACAGATCAAGCAACACAATGACAATGAATGTGCAACATGAAAAGGAAGAGGAAAATATCCAAAAAATGTTACCAGAATCAGTTCCACACTACAACCAACATTTCAGTTTCAGTGCCCATCATATGAAAAATCCTGGTTCTTACCAACCAGAATCTGAACTGAATAATTTAGAAGTCAGAAGCACTTGGAATTTGTCTTGTACAGCACAAAAAATAAGGCAAGAAAAACGCTTTAGAGAAACTATTTTGGAGCCTGTTTCTAGACACGTGATGAATTTTCTTCAAGTTGAAACAATGAAAAGTCTTCATACTCAAGAAGGAATTAAATGTATGGGAGGACTAAAGACTCCATTTTTAAAAGCAAGGAAATCAGAGACTGGTTCAATACAATGTGGCACTCTCTGGGGTGGAAATCCTAGGAGAAAATGGGATAGTTCTATTTTTGAGAAAAAGCCATGGAATCAAAATGCCTTCGTAAGAACAGTCTTAAAATCTTCAGATTTTTCCAGCCTTGATTCATGTGAACCTAAAAGCCAGAGCTACACATTAGAGTTTGTAGGCAAGAAAAGTATAATAAGTCCCAAGTACATAACTTTGAAGGCAAAGAAACGACCGGTTTCACAGTTGCTTAGTATCACAGGATGTATTACAGGAAGCCATAGAAAGATGAAGGGATGCAAATTTCAGTACAAGATGAAAGCGAGGCAGTGGTTTGAAGGAGTGGGCGAGGCATCACTCCTTGCTGTTGAGGGAACTAAGATTCCACCACCCAAGTTAGTGACCGATGAACACTCCTTCGATGCGACAGCAAGGGGCACTCTATATAACAGAACACTTGACAGAAATCTGCATGGTCATATTACAGAGGAAAAGGCAGAGTTACCGCAAAATTCAGCCACAACTTTCCTGGAGCCTGTAGATTTCTTTACACCAATTTTATCTGACTCTGAAAGCCAGATAAACCCAGTACAGTTATTAGAAGAGAAAGTCACATTGAATCCCAGACATTTAACAATGAAGGAAAAGGAGCCAGCAATTTCACAAATACTTAAAATCAGAGGGCGGTTTACCATAAAGTGCAGGAAAAAACTTAGATCCAATTTAAAAACCAAAATGCAACAGATGAGTCGAGGTAAAAATGTGGCTGATACATTTCCAAATACCATTTACTCCACACCAGATACCTCTGACATTAAAAGACAAAGCAGATTCAAAATAGGGATGGACAGAGTATCAAGGTTTAGTCATGTACAACCAACACAAATGCAGTTGCCAGTTGAAGGGCTAGTGATTTCACAACCACTTAATACCACCGGCCATGCTGCTTTAAGCATTAATGAGCAACAGGAAAAGAAGATAGACAGAGAGAGAGAGAAAACTGTATTAAATGTAGACTTCAAATTTGTATATGATTCTATGCCTATTTTATCACACATAAAAATGGAGCAGTCACCTAGTACCTGGGATATCTATGAAGAATCTTCTGAAAAGAGAAATGCCCTAAACAAAGCAGATGCTAGTTCTGCTTATGCCTACCCACTTATGTGTCCTAAAATCATAAAACATAAAGCTAAGGCAAAAACAGATGTGAAAAACACTATGCATATCAAACGGGTGAAATTGAAGGCCAAGAAACCACCTGTCTCCCAGCTGTTTAATACTATAGGATGTGGAACCAGAAGAAACAAAAAGGAACTGATATGTGACATTAAGAAACAGAAGGAGTTCCAGCAAGATAAAACCAAAGCAGATTTATTTCTGAACACTGTTTGTGATTCTGGATCTCTTTCCTCTCAAATGAAACGATTTACAGAAGTAGAAAGGGAGGAAGACAGGCCAAAAAAGCCCATATATATTTCTGCTCAGCTAGAGCTGGAGAAGTCACTAAACAAAAGAAAAATGCCCTCTTCAGAGTCCACTGATATAAGGAGTGCTATATCAAGAAATATCAAAACACTGAAACAGTGCATTAGGGAGCAAAAAGAAAAGCGCCAAGTTGTTTTACTAGACAGTCTCCCACAATGTAGAGATCAGTTAGCGATTAGCCAACAAGTGAAGGAGTTTGACCATGTGAAAATAGGAGTAGCTTTGAAAAGAGAAGTATACCCTGTTCTAACTTCCCAGAAGAGGGAAATCAATTACACTAGGTTCGACATCCCAAGAATCAGAACACATACAGAGTGTGAATTCCTTCTTGCAGGAAGAGTAAAGCACAAAGATGCAGATGTTGTCAAACATTCAGTTTCAATTCCACGGGGGAGAGGAGTATCCAAGAAAACTGAGGTTTCATTAAATTCAAAAGGACAGAATATATTTCTCACAGAGTTGGACGCTTCTCAACAGCAGACTCACAAGGAGCAAGAATTCCGGAAACAAGGAAGTATTTCACTGACAATTCGGGGGTCTGTTGCCTACCCCATTATGGAACCTCCTCATTTGAAAAACACAGGAAAGGTAGCTGAGGAAGATATGTACACTAACAAAAGGAATATTTCACATCTATTGAGAAGAGAAGATAGAAAAGAAACTGATATCTCACAAGGTTCAAAAGGACAGAAGTTTTTTCGTACCAACCTGGTGGTCCAGCAAAATATGTCTTTAGTGCAGAAAGGAGAAGTGAAACCAGATGGCGTTACTGAAAGCACTGTGGATTCTGTGTCTCGCCCAAATAGGGAACGTCTTCAGGTAACACAGGCAGTAAATATAAAGAGGGAAGATGTAAGCACTCCTATAAGTTTACACGTAAATCCATGGAGAAAAGAGCGATCAAAGTTAACGGATATTCCATTAAGATTAAATGGACAGAAAATGACTTTTTCTGAAAAACTGAGGGCGAAGCAACTACATAGTCCTAACCAGAATAAAGAAAATATTCTGGAATCTGTTTCTTCTTGCATATTGGATCAACTCTATAATGAAAAGTTAAAGAAAGAAGTCTCAGCAAAAGGAGTGAGTTCAAAAGTTTTGAGTCCAGTGGTAGACAAAGCATCAAATGAAGCAGATACTCCAGTAGATCAAACTTATATTAACTTGCAGAATAGAATAAGAGAAGAACATCAAAAAGAAAGTTCATGCAAGGTTTGTCCAACATCTGTTTTGCATTCCTCGATGGATGTACTTCAGGTTAAGCTGCCATGTGTAAAAAAAACATTAAAGGCCCCAACATACCACACTTCAGATACAGAAGGAACTGGCTTGCTCATTGGGGGAAAAGAAGAAGAGCATCCAGAATGTACACACCATATTTCTCCAAAGTCTACTTCTCACTCTTTGAGGGATGTATTTCAGAGTAAGATATCATGTGAAAAGAAGGCATCAGAAGTAGTTAGCACTGTGGATTACATTCCAAGTACAGAAAAAATCAGTTCGCTCATTACAGGAAAAGAGAGCAAGGTGCAGACAGGTCAAGGTAAATCAGGTATGAAACCGACAAGCTTGTGTACTTCCTTACCATCTCTATCACAGACTAACGTGAATTCAAGAATAAAAGTAGGACAAGATAAGTCAGGAATACCAAGGAGCTGCCTTCCACCACTAAAGCTCCAGGTATCACCAAATGTCAGGAAAATTTCATTTGCAAAGTCAATTAATAGAGATAGTTTAAGCAATGTAAGAGAATCAAAACATTTGCCACAGGGAAAAAAGGAAGATGGAAAAAATGTAGTATATGTGAAAGACATAAAGGGCCTCAAATGTGTCACTTTTAAAGGCAAGAAAACACCTTTTAAACACACACTGCATGGAAAAGAACCAGAGTGGAACAACAAAGAACAAGAGGAAATGATGCAGAAAGATAAAAGTGATCTAGACACAGCTCAGAGTAAATGCCATGCTTCCATTCCTTCTTTACCTCATGTAGAATGGGATCCCGGAATAAAAGAGGTCCTGATGCGAGGAATCACAGGATTTTGTCTTCCATCACTGACGCTCCAGGAATTATCAGATGCAATGGGAATATGTGAGGAGCCAGCGGATGATATTTTAAGCAGTATAAAAAAGGCAAAGTATATACAGAAAGATAGAGTGGAAATGGCTTTGGAAGCAATCAGGCATCCCAAAAGAATAGCTTTGAAGGCAAAACAGACTCCAACTGGACAGAAATTACAGTCGAACATCAAAGAAAAAGAGGAAAAGAGGCAGGAAGATAAAGATAGAAAAGTTGGGATTCAGAGCAAATCTTGTGTTTCCATCTCTTTTCCACCTTACTCAGAAGTGGACACAAGAATAAATGGGGAAGAAGCCTTGCTAACAAAAACAAGATCCTCTTTCCCACAGACAAAACTCCAGGAGTCATCAGATATAGGAAAAATGCCATACAAACAGTCTATTTATGGTGATAGCTCACACAGTGTAAAAGAAGCCAAGGAACATTATATAATGCAGGAAGAAGAGGAGGGAGTAAAAATGGTAAAAGTCATACTTTTGAGGAAAAAGAAGTCACCAATTTTACAGGAAATCCAGCTGGATATCAAAGACCAAGAGGAGAAGATACAAAAAATTAAAGGTGAGCCAGATGTCCTCGTGACCAATACTAGCACTTGCATTCCCGCTCCTTCTCATTTACAATTGGATACAAGAATAAAAAAAGCAGATTATGTAACTGAAGTAACAAGATACTCTCTTCCAGAACCATCACAGCAGAAATCATTAGATGCAGTGACCAAAGCAAATGAAAAGTCCACTGATGGTGATATCACAAGTGATGTACGAGAAGGAAAGGAACATACACCACAGAAAGCGGAGACTAATGTAGAGAAATCAGCCAAGAGAGACATGATGCATCCAAAAGATAAAGATTTGAAAAGAAAGAAAGCACTATTGCAGGACATACCATTGGATCTTAAAGAGCAGGTGGAAGAGGATCCAGAAGTTGAAGAGCAGGGGGAAGTGGATGGAGGAGGTAAAGGTGAACAAGAAGTAGTTCTGCCCACAAATCGGGCTTCTGAATCTTCTCTAACACACCACGAATTGAACACAAGAATAGAAGAAGGGGAAGACATCCAAGGAAAAACAAGATGTGCTGTTTCACAACTACAGCTACAGAAATCATCTGATGCAGGGGAAATGGCATATACAAAGCCAGCTGGAGATGATATTTCAAATGATGCAAGAGTAGTACAAGAGTATGAGCCACGGGAAGGAGATAGAAGAAAAATAGTAAATATGAAATCCATAATGTATCCCAAAGGCACAACTTCCCAGGCAAATGTATTACCACCTCCACATGTACTCTCTACCTCTGGGGGTTGTGACCCCCAAATTAGAGAAGTACAGACAAGCATAAAAGAAAAATTAAGATACATACAAGAAAGAAGTGAGCTAGATAAGGTTCTGACAAGAACTTCTCTGCCTCAATTTAAATTAAACAAAGGTATAGATGGCAAGGAAAAGAAACAAGTAACAAGACCCTTCCTTCCACCCTCATGGCAAAGGGAATCATCAAATACAGAGAAATTAAAAGATACAGTACCACCTTTGAGCGATATTTCAAACAATTCAAAAAGAACAAAATGCATGACGCAGAGAGAAGAGGATAAAGCAAATACTTTTGAGAAAGACATAATGCATCCCAGGTATATAGCTCTGAGGGCAAAGAAATCTCCCCTTTCCCTTGTACTCAAAACAAAGAAACTGCAAGTGAACATCAAAGAACAAGTGAAAGCGGGACAAGAAGATAATAAGGAAACTGTTGTGCTTCTGAGCAAAATTCATCCTTTTCTCACTTCTTCAACTCATCTTAAGTGGGACACAATAAAAGACGAGGAAGGTGAGCCAGGAATAATAAGAAATGAGGCACCACATCTTGAGCTCCAAGAATCATTGCCCTCAGGGCAAACAGCATCTACAGAGTCACCTGAAAGCCACACAAAGAAAGGAGAACAACACCCACAACAGGCAGAAAAAAACAGAGTACAAACAGAAGCCATGAACGGCTCAATGCAGCCCTGGGGCACAGATTTTAAGGCAAAGACATCACCACCTCCTCATGCATTCAGTGTCACTGAGCTTGGTGCTTTGGACAAGAGAAAGGAACCACAGTGGCGTACGACGGAGAAAGTAGAACAGGGTCAGCAAAGAACAAGAGATCCTGACGTGGCTCTGACAAAAACTCCTCCTTCCACTCCTTCTCCATCTTACCACAGATTGGACACAAGAACTGAAATAGACAAAGACTTGCTTGCGATTACAGGATTCTCTCCTTCACAATTGCTGTGCCCCAAGTCATCAGGTGCAGGAAAAAGCAGACATGCAGATTCCAGTGAAAGCATTATGTTATGTAATGTAATAATAAAAGCTTATCAATGTATGCCATATACAGAGGTAAAAGACAGAGTAAAAATAAAAGGTGGGAAAGGTAGAAGATTCCCCCAAATAATCACCTGGACAGCAGACACATCCCCACTTCCACATCTACCCAGTAGAAAGAGGCTACCTTCGAATATTAAAGAGCAAGGAAAAGAAGTGCCAGAAGGCAAAAGTGAACCAGAAATGGTTCTGAAGGAAACCTGTGCCTCCTTACCTTCTGCATCTTACCTGAAATGGGACACAAGGATGAATGAAAAGGAAGACACAGTAGGAATAACACAATCCTATTTTCCACCAGCAAAGATTCGGGATCCATCCAGTTCAGGTAAAAAGCCATATGCTAAGTCATTTGATGGCTGTGTGTTAAAAGAGAAAGATAGACTCAAAACAGATATTGAAAACAAAATGGTCCCAATACCTATGGCCCTGGAGGCAAAGGAATTACCCCTTTCACATATACTCGATACCAAAAAATTGCAGTGGAAAATTAAAGAGCAAAAGAGAAAGGTGCAGAAAGATGAAAATGACCTAGCTACTCATCTGGAAAATATCTGTATTTCTTTACTTACTCTACCGTATCTTAAATTTGGTTCAAGAGATGGAGAGGGGTACATGATGAGAATTATAAAACTGCCTCTCCCTCAACTACAGTCCAAAGAATCACCAGATGCAGTGAAAACAGCATACAGAGAAACAACTGATGGAGAACTTTCCAATGATGTTAACACATTAAAAGAACACACATTACAGAAAGAAGTGAGGGATCGAGAGAAAAATGTGGATATGAATAGTATAGTGGATCCCAATGATAGGTATTTAAAAGCAAAGAAATCACCTACTTTACTTAGATACAATCTAAGTGATCTTCAGCGGAAAACTAAAAAGCAAGAGGGAGCAGCTCAGGAAGGTCAGTGTGAGCCAGGTGGTGCAATGCTGACTAAGACTTGGACTTGCAGATCTCCCCTACTTCACTTCAACACGAATACCAGAGTCGAGGAAAAGAGAATGCCGGTATTACCAAGATCCTCTTTTTCCACAGTCAGCTCCCAGGAATCATCAGATTCTGAGGACAGGGAATGTATAGAGCCCATTACCAGTGATATTTTAATCAATCCACAAAAAGGAAAACATCATATGCCCCAGAATAAGGAAGAAGATGGAGTAGAAATAATAAACCTCATGTTTCCCAAACATCAAGAAAAGAAGATGCAGGAAAGTGAAGATGAACCAGGTGTGGTTGTGGCCAACTCTGCCTCTCCATTACCGTCTCCCCCTCACCTGCAGTTGGATAAAGAAATACAGGTAGGTGACGAAATGCTAGGACCTACAAGGCCTATTGTGCAGAGAGTATCAAATGCCGGGGAAGTAGTACATACAGAAGCAATCCATGATGATGTCATGAAAGACAGTCAAGACAAGAAACAACTTGTACCTCAGGAAGAGGAGCAGGACAGAGAAAAAACACCAGATATGAGAAACAGGACACACACCACAGAGATAAGTGTGAAGTCCAGGAAATCACCCCCTTCACTTATGCTCCACAGAACAGAATTGCATCTGAACATTGGAAGGCCAGAACAAAACAAACATGAATGTCCAGGTAAACCACCTGGTACAGTGCTAAGAAAAATTTATGTTTCCAAACCTCCAGCTAAACTGGCATTGGATAAAGGTATACAAGTAGATGAAAAAAGGCTTAGAATTAAAAGACCCTCTCCAGTTCCAAAGATGGTTTCAGCAGTATCAGATACAAAGCCGAGAGCAGGTACAAGGGCAATTTGTGATATAAGAGAAAGAAAACAACATATGTCACAGAAAGAAAAAAAGCATGAAGTGAAAACAGTAGATATGAGGATCAGGTTGCATCACAAAGAGGCCAGGATTTCATCACTTTCGCATATCTTTAACACAAAAGAATTTGTGTTGAATATTAAAGAGCTAAAGGAAAACATGTGCACAGGTAAAGATGAGCTATCTATGGCTCTGACAAGGACTTTTCTTTCTGTCCCATCAGCACCTCCCCTTTATCTAGACTCAGGGAGCAAAACAGACAAAGATGCGCCAGGACTTATAGGATCGTCTCCTCCACAGCAAAATCTCCAGGAATCATCAGATGCCCAGAAAACAGCAATTACAGAGGTGGTTGCTGGGGATAGTGAACTCGTTACAAAAGCAAACCACTCGGTGCCGGAGGAAGAGGCTGTGGAACAGTGGACCTCAAACTTCATGATCAGTGTTCGGCAAAGGAATGAACCTCCCCGAGTCAAATCTGAAGGGGATTTGAGTCAGTTAGTTTTAAATTCACAGCATGAGGACGTTTACTTAACAGGTTTTGGGACCATACGTGGGAAAAGGCTGGAGTATTTCTTTACAGGGCAAGAGGTTCAGCCAGAAAAATACAAAACAGAAACTTTCACTACATTTCTGTCCTACCCCACAATGGGGCCCACTAAAATTGGAAATCTGAAGAAACAAGCTGAAATAATGGATAACTTAAACCATAAAATAAGTCCGAAGGCTTTAGTTTCACCACCGAGGAAAATATCCAAGGAAGTCTATATCACATTTGGTGCCCCTGTAAGTGCAAAAGGATTTTCCGTTTCAGAGCAAGATGCCCACCAACAAAAAACTTTATCAAAAGCATCTCCAGGATCTGCAGAGTCATATAAATTTCATAAGCTAGAGAAAGATGTACACAATAATGATGAAGTGAGCAAAATGCTCTCTCCCAAAGTGTTGGCCCCACGGACAAAGGGATCACTTGAGAAAATCAATATCTCAGGGTCTGATACCTCCCCAGTTATAGAGGAACAAGAGATTATTGTGAAAAGGCAAGTGGTGCTACAATCTGAAAGTGGACATAAGACCTGGCTGGACTCCAGCTTTTCTCTTAAGTTCCCACTTCAAAATGGAAGGCAGAAGATGCCACTGGAAACAGATGTACACAAGCAAACTATAGTGTACCCCAGAATACAAATACTACCAGGAATATACATGGATGTTACGGTGCTTGATACCATAGGAGGGAAAAAGGAGCAGGGACTGCCAGTTCCACAACAAGAGGAATGTATTCTAGAATCACTTCAGAAGTCTTTTCCTTCCCACTGGACTTTTCCACTTCAATCTGGAGATCTGGAGGGAAAAAATAAAACGGACACAAGCACTACTATAAATCTGGAGCAAAAAACATTAGAAATGGAAGAAGGGGAGTTAAAAATAGACACAAACATAGCTATCCATCTGGCAGCGGACAAAACAGAAATATGCAAACACACCATGGTCAGTCTGGAGGAGAACAAGAAAAGGGACACAAGCGATACCATAAACCTGAACATTCCATCTCTAAAGGCACAGAAACCTCAAATTAACACTCAGGTGATAACTCCTATAGCAAACAGCTGCCCAATCAAGCAAAAACATAAAAAGGAACTAGAAGTCTCTGGTGCAAAACCAAATATTCAGCCACAGATATTGTTTCAAAAACATGTTCTGGATTCATTTTATGCCTATATTCCTCTTTCTTTCAAAGTTAAAGGCTGGAAAGGCAGATTAACAGTAGCAGATTTGAAAAGAGAATTGAGCCCCAAATATTTAACCATGAAAATCCCAAATCATCCAGTTTCACAGATTCTTAACAACATGGGACGTGGCACTCCAAGCGATAGAAAGAAATTAGAGTATGACTTTAAGAAACCAAAGAAAACAGTTTTGCGGAGTGAAGATGCCTCAGGAATATCTATCAGAAGTCTTTCTATTTCTGCGATGAGTTCCTGTCAGACTGAAGCAATAGCAGACTCTGAGACAAACCTAGGAAGAGAAAAGACACTCTGTCTTTCTGAATTCCAGCAGAAATCACCACACACTCGGGGGAAAAGCTCAAGCACCGTGAAAGAAGGGGACCAGAATTTTACAAACACAGTTCCACAGGTTTCCCAGCCCTTTGTGGTACAGGAGCAGCAAATGGAAAAACTTCCCAGCATCAGATCAGAAGCAAATCTTTGCAGCGAAACAAAGGAAAACATTTTAATTCCACAAACAAAAGGAGAAAGGGTTGTTCCAGGCTGTGACAGCTCGAGGATCATAAAAGAACCTGACTCGCTTATGACTGACGAAGAAGAAAAGGCACCAAAACCCATTCTGACACCCACAGAGGGTTCACTCTTGTCTGATGATCCAAAGGCCAATGTGGAGGCCCACGTGGAAAGGACCCGAAGTATGAATATTTCCCCTCCAGGACTAGAAGAACCACAACACGGGACTCAGCTCTTCAGTACCATGGAGTGTCTCTCACCCCCTCAACAAGGGGATCGGAGTGAACCCATCCAAGACACAACCGCACAAAAGGTCCAGCAACAAAAAACTTTTCCAGGAACTGGGCCTATCGCATCCCAAGTTAAAAGTAGTGAAATAAAAGGAGTGGCCGATGGTACAAGTGCAGAAAATTTACTTTCTCTTTTTGAAGCCATTAAAAGTATATTTGAATCCCAGATAAAAAATATGATCCATGGCAAAATTTGTGAGGATATACTGAAAAAAGTAAAAGCCCCCAAACCTGATGATTGGAAGTCACCCCTGTGTGCAGGGAGCCCAGATACCACATCTACAACAATACCTCCCCAAGTGCAGCCCAAACCCATTTTAGAACGTTTTACTCTCAAAGAAAACAATAAGCTCACGAATCATTTCGAGTCAAAAGCATTTGAAATAAAACTGAATCGGATACCAGACATGGCAAAACAATCCTTCCAAAAGTTCAGCTTTTATCTAACACAGTCTATTTCAGAAGATAACAGTTGGAGGCTATATCCAAGACATAAAAAAATGTGCTTTTTGTCTCTAGAAGGGACTGACACTATAGAACTTAACTTAAAACAGAAATACACCGAGGAGTCACCCCCTGTTAGCCGTATGAAGACCTTGATTGTCAATGCTTCAAGTGACAGCGAAGAGATCACGGCAAAGTTAAAGAGTGTTAGTAAGCTAGAACGTGGAGCGTCTTCTGTGACTTCTGCTAAGCACATGCCATTGCCTCATATTCTTCAAAACTACTCAGCAGAAGAAAAAGACAAACTGCTCGTACACTTTTCTATGAGAACATTGGAGATTCAAATGAAAGCCTTTCCCAGAATTGTAATAGAATCTTATGCAATGGCCAGTCCTCAGAATATAAGGAAACCTTTATCTAAATGTATTCATCCTGGTTTCAAAGTACCAAAACGAAAAAACAGAATTTTGTTACTTTTTGAGGAAAAATCTCTTCATCAAATAGATCTTGATTTACAATACAAATATCTTCGTTTTCTCCTGGGGCTTCCAGTTGGAAGTATATTCCCTAATCCAGCTGCACTTCCCAAACAGATTCTGAAGTTGAACACAGTTGCAATATGTGAAAATGTAGATAACAGGGGAGAAAGTGGTAGTGGTCTTTGCATTGACACGGAACTGTTAGAACAGCACATCTCTTTCAAAAAGCAAAGTCCTCATGAAAACTCATCATTGAGAAAATTTCTGGAGCCAACCCTTGGGTATGCTTCTGACCCTGATCAACAGTGCACAGTGCAGAAAGATACCATAGCTCCTTCAGAGTTCAAATCTCACATGACTATGGAAAAAGAGAAACAATATCACGTATGGTTTCAAGAAACAGATACATGCAAATCTTTTGATTCAAATACTCAGGATAGCGCTCCCAGTTTATTTGATTGCCATTCAACTCAGATTTCTGAAGATTTTACTGAGAGTCAGACAAATATTGAGAGTTCAGCCAACTTGGAGGAATCCTCAGCTCTCAAAGCACGTGAGAGTGAAGAATGTATGTTTTTAGAAGCCAACCCTTATTTAAGTCAGGAATCACAAAACATTCTATTTGAATTACAGAAAGGCATTCCTTTGGAAAATCTCTACAAGATGAAAAAAGGCAAAACTAATTTGAAACCATTGTACAGGGAAGATTCAGGTTCCCATCGTATTAGAGGCTGTAGAAAACATTCCTCAATTGTCACACCTTCCTATGAATCCCACAAAAGCAGGAAATACAGGTCATCCTCTAACATGCCATCTCCTGACTCATTGTGCCATCGTTCATTAAACGCTGTAGAAGTTCCGTCTAGATCATCTTCCATTCCATTTGGTGAAGAGAAGACTTCATGGACCGCAAGGTGCAGGACCAACCATTCTTTAGCTCCCTTAACAGAATCGAATATCAAATTGCATCTTGCAAAAAGCCAAGGCAAACCTCACAGGCATCAGGAAAGCAAAGAAGGGAAGAAGGCCAAATTTGATTTATTTAGAAAGAACAACATTCATTGGGACTGTGATTACAGTTACACATGGAATAAAGAGAAATGCACAAGAAAGAAGAAAGTCCGTAATTATGAGTCAGAAAGATCAAATTACTTCCCAAGCAAACCTAAGTTACCATCAAAGCTTCATCAAGAGGATATCAACTTCCACTCTGAAAGAAAACAAAACCAGCCATTTTTTTATGCCTGTATACCAGCAGATTCACTGGAGATTATGCCCCAAACCATTCGCTGGACTATTCCCCCAAGAACTTTAAGGAAGACAAACTTCAGAGTACCTCTGGTGGCAAAGATTTCAAGTTCTTTCAATATATGGACTTCATCCAAAAAGTTCTTGGAGTCCCTCTTGGAGTCCTTCAGTCCAGTTCATCCAAATTGATATTAGCATATCTAGATTCACCCAAAGTGGAAAGCTGGTTTCTATTGTGTTACTCTGTGAAAAATAAAATCAGATAAAGTCAAATGGTTTCCTCATGAACTGTTTTCTAAACTGATATATTTGATTTCTGTAGTAGATTTGCACAATTTTTCTGCGAGGACGGGATGGAAGAGCAGATGACTTTGGGCTTGATCCCACTGTACAGTGGGAGCTCCTTTTAGTTTAAGCTGGCTCCTCATAATCCCACAGGACAGAGACGTGGAAGCCCTCTTTCCAACCCACACAATGACTGAGGGTGAGTCCGAAGAAAGGGAGCCTATAAATGAGATTGGGAGAGAATGACCAGAAAGTTGGGAGGGCATAGAAACTAAAGGGAGAGAGTTTTAAACAGCAGTGAAGGTTCAGTAATGTCAAAGGTCACAAAACATGGGTGTAAGTACTGGTTTTGAGGAACCAGATTCCTGTGATGACTTTGTCCTCCCTCTGGACCTCAGCGGTGGCTCATTGGCCTGCACCTGATCACTGTCTGCCATTGCTTTCGGGACCTCACTCCGGAGCACCTGCCACTGTGCAGTAACATCCTCTGGGAGGAGCAAGAAGTCATCCTGCAGCACCACCAGCGGAAGGGAGACTGCCTCCCAGTGCACCTGCGAGACCTGCCTTCCTACGGCCACCTGACCATGCACTTCCCTGCCCTGGGCTTCAGGGCCCCTGGCTCAGGGGTGCCGCAGGCTCACCTGCTGGTGCGAGTGACCGAGAAACTTCACCTTCGCCCTCGGGGCTGATGACCCCTGCTCAAGCTCTTGCAGGAGGTCCAGACACCCGAGTCGACCCAGGGGCCGGCAGGAGAATAATACAGATGTGTGGGATTAGGGTGGGGGGTGGGGCAACAAGATTTTTAGCAACAAGTGAATATTTTAAAAATGCATTTTGGGGATACCTGGGTGGCTCTGGCAGTTAAGAGTCTGCCTTCGGCTCAGGTCATGATCCCAGGGTCCTGGAATCTAGTCCCACATCTGGCTCCTTGCTCAACAGGGAGCCTGCTTCTCCCTCTGCCTGTTGCTCCCCCTGCTTGCACTCTCTCTCTCTCTTCCCCTTGCTCTCTCTCTGGCAAATAAATAAAATGTTTAAAAAAATGTATTTTGTACTGGCTTATTCCTAGTATGTGAATAAAATATTGGTCTCATTCAGAAGATAAATTTGGGGGGCTCAGAAATATTCCATAATGTTAATCATTTTGTTTTAAATGACAAGATAGACGATAGTTTTTCATATCATCATTATGTTCATGCTAGGAATAACAATCCTTTCTTTATTAAAAATGCTACTGGATCTTTTTAAGACACATATTTACCATGCTTGGAATATTTGGGCATGCTTAATAAAACAATTACAAAATATGCCATTTTTTTAACTAAGCAAAGTACATAATGTTATACAATTTACACACAATTTTAATGTTAGCAATAGAAATAATGAAATTATTTCACTTTTTGATATTTAACAATAAAAAGACTTTAACTCCCAAGACCTGCACTACAACCAATTTAATAGATTCTGTCATCAGAATGGTGGTCTTGGCATCTTATATGAGTTCTGTCCATGGGGTTTGACAATCAGATTGAATATGTAAATACTTTTTATTATATAAAATATTGAACATACACACACACAAAAGACAATAGTAGGATGGACCTCTGTGTACCCCTCACCCAGCCCTCGAACTTCAACCTATAGCCAAACCTGCCTTATCTACTTCTCATCCACTTCTCCATTAGTATTTTGACATGTCAGATATATAATATTATCTATAAATATTTTCTATATATCTACAAGATAATTATTTTTTAACAAAACTATCTCACATCATAAAAAGTAACACTGATTTCTTTTTTTTTTAAGATTTTGTTTATTTATTTGACAGAGATAGAGACAGCCAGCGAGAGAGGGAACATAAGCAGGGGGAGTGGGAGAGGAAGAAGCAGGCTCATAGCTGAGGAGCCTGATGTGGGGCTCGATCCCATAACGCCAGGATCACGCCCTGAGCCGAAGGTAGACGCTTAACCGCTGTGCCACCCAGGCGCCCCGTAACACTGATTTCTTAATATCAAATATTCAGTTACATGATTTCCAATTATTTCATAAAGTCACTTTCTAAGTTTGAATCAGGATGTAAAGAAAGTTACACTTTGCGCTTGGTCTTTTAAGTCTTTTTTAACCCACAGGCTTCTCATTCCATTAAAATAGTGTAATTTCCTCCCATAAATGATACGGAGGGATTGAGTGACTCATTCTTGCATCGTGAAGACATTTTGCATCAATAGAGAAATATAAAATTCTGAATGTAAAAGTAGATATGAAAGGGCATATTTAGAGTAAGAAAAGAAATCAACACACAGTTCAAAATTGGTAAAGCTGATCAAACCCAAACCACCATAATCCTGAAAAATGATATTTTTGTTAACTGCTCGATATACTTTTTTCCAACTTTTTTTTGGCTGCACACTCTTTGATCACTTTTTAAGAAAAAATTTTATAATATAATTTTGCATATAGAGATCAAAGGTAAACCAATCTTCTAATGGTTGATCAAAATTTATTACTGATAATGTAGAAAATGCAGGCACTTTTGCTGACTCAGTGACCATTCTGCACACCATTTCATCTAGAACCACCAGACTTCATTAGAACATCACACATCAGATCAGTAAGATCCAAGCTGACAAGCTAAGATACATAAAACATGTTACTTTACACACAGATGTCCCTGCCGTTTGTGGTACTGGTATTGGTTCGTACCACAGCAGCAAACGGTGTTAAACTCTGTATCATGCAATCCCCATGAGGAAAGAAAGTATGCTAAACGTATCCTGTATGCTTCACTCTTTTGAGTATATTCTTGTCAGAAAAGAATATCCTTTTTGACTAGGTGTTATAGAGAATGACTCATCAGCTTATATTTTTACACACCTGATGGAAGATTTTCTATAGACCAGTTTCCTGTACCTCCCCTCCATGTCCCATTTTTCCTCCGTAATGGACATTCCTCCTGTACTGGGCACTGAGGGAGGCTTTCACATGACTTTACTCAGACTTCATGTCTCAACCTAGGATGTTTCCTTCACAGTGGGCAGAAGGATTCCCAGAACCCATTTCTACACTGGGGGGCTAGCATAACTATAGACAAAAGTGAATGTCAATCACAAACATTCAGCTCCCAAACTAAATGCACCCTAACTCCACTTCCCCTGAGATGGAGCCCAAAAATGTTTGCAGCCTCTCTGATCTCACCAAACATGAAGTCAAATATGACAGAGGGAAAGGCAAAGTAGAAAGAGATATTTTTAACTAAATACAATGAAAATACCTCTTTGGGGGCCCTACAGCTTAAGTTTCTTCAGCTTTTATGGTACATCTGCTTATGCAAATTAGATAACAGGAATTTATTAATTTCCATATTCTAACATCAAACAGTCAGTGTCTGCCATGTACCAGGCCTTGTCCTGGGTACTGAACTTAACAAAAATGAAGAAAGCGCAGTCTTGACTTGGGAAGCTCACAGTTGCCGATCAAGAAGAGATGATCTTTGCAGAGCGCTGTAACAGGCTCACACATGCACACATACATAAATACAGCTTAGCGGCATCTCGTTTCCCCAACACACAGGCATTCGTTCCTATATCTTTGCTGGAGAGAACAAAAACAGTTCTAAGGCCACAGTTATTTGGCCTAAACCATCTATCAAGAATTACCCATTTGCAGTCAATGTTGGCAAAACGATTAACACCCTAGCCAAGTCTTTGGTGATCCACATGGCCCGGTGTCTCTGAGATACAAGACTCTGGGGGAGCTGAGAGTCCTGTGTTTCCTTTTGGCTTTAAATACCAGAGTTAGAACAGATGCTGATGGAGCAGCCAAGTGCCATCAGAACAGGGAAGAGAGATTTCCACTCAAGTTTCAGGGTAATGAGGGAGGGAGGATTTTTCATAAGCTATCCCGTGCAAGATTTAGATTTAGGTGTGAGAATTTCCTAGTCCTATTGCGCACAACTACATCCCCCAAGGGCCTTGACCCATTACATGGAAGAAATAAAGGAAGCAACAGGAGTTCATCCTCAAATCAGAGGTTCCCAAACTTTCTCAGTGCCTTTAGTGTCTCCGATTACACCTGTAGACCAATATAAATAGCTAATAATTCTTCATATTAAGTAGCTTATTCTAAACAACTTCATTATTTTTCATATCTTAACAACTTAACAGTTGTTTGGAAAAACAATATAAATTTAAATTTTTTAAATTTTATTCTTAAATAACCACAATTACTTGCTAGAGGGATGTGTGTAGCTGTTGGGCGCTGCAGAACTTTTCCAACTTTGGAATCAAATTGGAAGCTCCAACTGATTTCTGTGCAGTGTTTTATTTCAGCAAAGCTAGAAAATTGAGCTTCACAAATAAATTGAGGAATGGACAGAAATATAGAACCATCTAGTAATCTAACTGTGAACTACCTTGAGCTAGTAGTTCACACAGTATCCAACAGATGTCGCTGCGTTGCCCTCACAATTTAAAAATACTCCATGTGGCCACTGGGCACATGTTTGGAACTGCCACCTTAAGTTTGTTGCAATGCTCTATTTTTGTAGTTTGTTCAAGAGCAGGTCTTTAAGAATAATAGGACAATGAAGGTGGTGTAAGTGGGGCAAAGGAACAAAGTCGTGAGAGACTAAAGCTGGATGGATTCATTTCTTTCTCCAAGCAGATTATCCTACATACACATAGTCACTCTATTTGTGTCATCTTACTTTTGCAACAACAAAACTGGCGGGCCTTAGTACATTTCCATAATCCATTCACTCCCAGCTCTCCTAGCTGACTATTTTACACCTTTACTTCTCTCCTCAAACCTCTAGTACCTCCTACCCCACCCTCACAAGCAGCTGTCCTTGTTTTGTACCTTGCTGAGAAGTGAGGATATTTTTCACAGACTCTTTTCCCATCTGCACCCACCATGGATGGACGATCCCCGCTGCTATCTCAAGCCAATGCCTCTGTGCATTAGATCCCATTCCTTCTCCTCTACTCAAGGAATCATTTTAACATTCTCCCCTCTCTGTACTACATCATTGTTTTTTCTCTCTCTACTTGATCATTCCCAACAGCATATATGCTATTATTTCTTCATCTAAAAACAAAACAACAGCAACAACAAAAATGGGGCGCCTGGGTGGTTCAGTCAATTGAGCACCCAACTCTTGGTTTTAGCTCAGGTCATGATCTCACGGTGGTGGGATTGAGCCCCATGTTGAGCTCTGCGCTCAGCGTGGAGTCTGCTTCAGATTCTCTTTCCCTGTCTCTCCTGCTCTCTTTCTCAAATAAATAAATAATCTTTAAAAAAATAAATAAAATAAAAACAAAAAACCAACAGAAAGCCCCCAAATCATCTCCTAACCTTTCTTCTGCTGCCAGCTACTTCCCCCATTTAGTTTCTCCTTTTTGCAAGAAAAGTTCTCAAAAGGATTCTTCACTCACTATTCCATTCCTCTATTCCACTGTCATATAAATCCATGCCACGCATGTTTTCCCCACCATTCGACCTAAACTTTTCTTATGAAAGCCATGAGCAACCTCTGCATTGTGAAATTTAATGTTTTAAATCCAAATTACAAAACCTCTTCCATTAGCAATATCTGACCCAGGGGAGCTCTCTCTTTCTCTTGAAGCAGTTTTCTTCAGTTGGTTTCCATGATACCACAGACTTTTGGTTTTCCTCCTGCCTCGCTAGCTCCCTCTTCTCAGTCGCCTCTGCTCATTCTTCCTCTTTTCCCTCATCTCCTAATGTACTTGGTTTCCTTCCCGCTCCCTTGGTGATCTCATTCAGTACCATGGCTTGAAAGATCTATACGTTTGATTACACCAAATTTATATCACCGACTCAAATATCTCCCCTCAACTCTAGACTTATTTATCTAATTGCCCTCTCAATTTCTCCTCTTGAGTAGCAGATGTTTCAAACTCAATATAACCAAGACTGAAGTCCTGATCTTCGTGCACAAACTTGATCTGCCCATAGCTTTCCTCATCTCAGCTGATGTCAACTCTAATCTTCTAGTTGTTCAGGTCAAAAACTTAGGGTTTGTGTCTTCTGGTTCCAGATAAGATGGAATAACATATGCCACCCTACTACTTCCTTTAAGTATTGCTGAAAACTCTGGACAAAATACATAAATATCAGAAGACTCTGAAAGGTGGAAAAAACAAGGTGAATTAGCCAGGGACTTCAGAACCCAAAAAAAGGGTATGGAGGTGAGTTCTCTGTCTTATTTTTCCACCACACATCCTGCTCTGGGGGCTAGAGAAGGCCAGAACCCAGAAACACAAGGAGCAGACAAAATAAAAACCTCAAGAAAAGACATCCCCCCTGTAACCGAAAGACCAGGAAAGGGGAAGCTGAGCAAGACAGAACCCCTTTTGACAATACCTGCCCTACTCCTCCCAAATACCACAAATTAACTATATCCTTTCCTCTCTCCGCTAAGTACTATAGCCAGCACTGGTACTGTGGGCCCAGCCCTAATTCCCTCCTTGTCCTCTAGTAGAGAGGTGACACATCTTCCTCTTCCTATCAGCCTGTGGGTATGGTTTCTATGGAGACTGTGAGTGGCACCCAGACTTTCACTGCCACCTTGTAGTAATGAGGTAGTGCTTCTCTCCAGCATAAAGTGGGAAATGATTACTTAGAGAAAGGAGCGAGAGAAGAGTTCCTTACATATGCACATGAAGTACTAGGAGACTGTCAAGCAGCCTGTGCGTGAAATGTGCCAGAATCAAACAGCAAAAAGTTTTAGAAGTGAATTCCAGTGTGAAATGCTAACTGGGATTCAGATTGGCCTCTAAGTATGGGCAGACCAAAATAACAGATGGGGCAGACCAAAATAACAGTGCAAAAGCTCTGAAAACTAAGTTGACATTTCAACAAAAATGTAAGAAAGAAAAACAAAGTGAAAGTGGGCCAGGATATCTGTTCTAAAGGCAAATAGGGTAGCTACCTGCCAAAGCAGAAGAGTTAAAGAACTAGATTCTCATGATACCCAAAAAGTCCAGAACACAATCAACTATTGGTCACCACACCAAGATCCAGGAACATCTGACCTCAGGGAGAAGGGACAAGATCTGTCAAAGATTTTCAAGCAACCATCACAGATATGCTCCAATAAGCAATTAGAAGCAAAGAAAAAAAATGAAGTCTCAGAAAAGAAATAGAAGATACAAAGAACCAATTGAAAATTTTTAAACTGAAAAATAAAATTAGCAAGCTCACTGAATGGGCTCAATAGCAGAATGGAAATGACAAAGGAAACAGTCTGTGAACTTGAAGGTAGATCAGGAATCTGAGGAATTCCTAAAGAAATTCACGCCAAGATATATAATCATACAATTTTTGAAAACAAAAAACAAAGAGAAACATTGAAAGTATTCAGAGAGAATTGAAACATTTCCTATGGGGGAAAAACAATTAGAATAGCAGTGTATTTCTCATCAGAAACCATGAAGCCTGAAGAGAATGGCACCACATTTCCTCAGTGCTGAAAAAAAAAAAAAACTTTTAATAGAGAATTCTATATTCAACAATATCTTTTTTTTTTTTTAAGATTTCATTTATTTGAGAGAGGAAGAGAACATGAGCTGGGGTGGGGTGGGCAGAGGCAGAGGGAGAAGCAGAGATTTCCTGCTGAGCAGGGACCCCGATGCAGGGCTTGGTCCCTGGACCCCAGAATCATGACCGGAGCTGAAGGCAGACACTTAAACCGACTGAGCCAGCCAGATGCCCCCAACAATATCTTTCAGAAATGAAGGTGAAATACATTCTCAGATAAAGGAAAACTAAAATAATTTGTCACTAATAAACCTTCCTTAAAATAACTGCCAAAGGAAATTCTTCAAACGGAAAGGAAATGATAACAGAAGGAAACGTGGAACATTAGGAATGAATAAAGAATAATGAAAGAGATGAATATATGAGAAATACAACAGACCAGCCTTTGATGGTTGAAAGCAAGATGTGATTTTTCAATGTAAGAAGAGGAAATATTTAAGAAAAGTATATTTTAAAAGGGGGATTTGCAAAGGGACCTAAATGGTAAGGTTTCTTTTCTTTTTTTTTTAAGATTTATTTATTGATTAGAGAGAGAGCAAGGGGGTCGGGGCAAGGGACAGAATCTCCAGCAGACTCCCCGCTGAGTGTGGAGCCCCACACGGGACTTGATCTCATGACCTGAGCCGAAATCAAGAGTCAGCCATTTAACCTACTGAGTCAACCAGGTGCCCCCTAAACGGTAAGGTTTCTCTATTCCACTATTAACTACTATTTATTTATTTATTTATTTATTTTTTAAAAGATTTTATTTATTTATTCGACAGAGATAGAGACAGCCAGCGAGAGAGGGAACACAAGCAGGGGGAGTGGGAGAGGGAGAAGCAGGCTCGCAGCAGAGGAGCCCGATGTGGGGCTCAATCCCATAACGCCGGGATCACGCCCTGAGCCTAAGGCAGATGCTTAACCGCTGTGCCACCCAGGCGCCCCATATTAACTACTATTTAAATATGTTTGTGACATTCCAGGGAGACTCTCAATGACTAATGCATGAAACCAACCAGAATCAACCCAAAAAAATTTTAGAAGTGAACTACCATGTTGCAAACACCCAGAATCAGATCCTGAAGTGTGTGTGTGAGATATACATATACATAAATTATATATACCATAATGTATTTTAAACTATACATATGTATACACACCCACATATATATGATATATTCAAAGTAATCTTTAGAGAAATCAAAATTGATTACCAAATATCTTTCAAGTAATTCCCTAGAGGAATGCAGGAAAAGGGAAACAAACAAAACACAGAGGGAACAAACATTTACAAAATACCATAAAATGGTAGACTTAAGTCCTAACATATTATTTCAGCCATAAAAAAGAATGAAATCTTACTGTTTGTGACAACATGAATGGATCTTCAGGGCATTATGCTGAGTGAAATAAGTCTGACAGAAAATGGTAAATACTGTATGGTCTCACTTACATGTGGAACCTAAAAACAAACAAATAAAAACCAAAAAAAGGAGCTCACAGAGAACAGGTTGGTGGTTGTCTGAGGCATGGGGTGGGTGTGGGCGATATGGGTGCAGGGGGTCAAAAGAAATCCGAAAGGAGGAGGAAGACGCCGGGAGAGCAACTGTGTTTCTTGCAGCACCCAGTGATAGCTCTATGCAATTTAACATCCCACTTCTTCTAAAATTCTCTACCACCAAAGCTATATTCCTATATTTTTTCCAATTTCATTTTAAGATGCATACAAATTTCGGGGCGCCTGGGTAGCGCAGTCGTTGGGCGTCTGCCTTCGGCTCAGGGCGTGATCCCGGCGTTCCGGGATCGAGTCCCACATCGGGCTCCTCCGCTGGGAGCCTGCTTCTTCCTCTCCCACTCCCCTGCTGTGTTCCTTCTCTCGCTGGCTGTCTCTCTGTCACATAAATAAATAAAATCTTTAAAAAAAAAAAAAAGATGCATACAAATTTCATATTTAAGATGTTTGCTAGTTTTCTTAAAATACTGTCAAATCTCTCTTCCCTGTCCCTTCTGCACAACATATGAACAATTCCATGGCTTTTACAGCAACTCAGATATGCTCCCTAAATATCTAGAAAAGCAGAATACCACATCTTAGCCAACTCATTAGTAGATTTAGAACATGCATATCATCATAGGATTACTAGGATTATTACAAAATAAGCCATATCACCTCTCCTTGCTGACAAAAATAGACTGGAACTCTGGAAAGGAAAGCTTGCCCTTCGTCCAAGAATCTCCACTGGTGGTGAGCTACCGCACAGGCCTCAGCATTACTCCGTGTTCATTCTAGCTCAACGTGTCATCAATTCTTCAAAACTCAGCTGTTGCTGGCATATCATCTTCCAAAGGGAGTAAATAAGTTGCAACAGACATTCTAAACATAAATAATACTGTCCTGATGTACAGAGCAAAGCCATGGGACCCCACACCACACCATGAGTGGCCACTTCATTAGGGAAGTTCTGGTCCCACACATACCAGGGAGAGCACATCGGCTCACACATATTAGGCACAAGGCTAGATACACGTTATAGCGTCTACTCTTCACACAGACCTGGTATTACCACCCTTTCCATTTTGCAGATGAGGAAACTGAGGCTCAAAGTTTCAATAACTTGCCCAAAGCCACTGGTTAATGGACAGCACTTGAATTGTATGCTCAGTCTGATTTCAAAGCCTCATTAAAGAAAAATACAATTCATATTACCTTTAAAGATCAGGTATGAGATTTCAAAGGTGGCTACTTCAGGCTAGTTTGCCTCTGGTTAGAAAAGTTTGGGGAGCTCCGGTCTCCTCTCTGTCACTCCCTGAGCCCTCCCTCCAACCTCCACACTCCTGTTTTTCCAAAGGCGCTGCTCCTCCCAGGCTAACGGAAGCTAATGGGCACGTGGAGAAGCAGGGAGCTGACAGCCAGGAGACATGGGGTTGGCCCCGTTCTGCTATCTGCTGAACCTCCCTGGGCTCGCCTTTATAAATTAAGCACAAATTAAGCACACACGATTTGTGATCTCCGCTATCTATATCCAAGAGCCTAAAAAAAGATACTTGACTTTTCAGTTAGCCTAATCTCAGCTGTATCCTTTCAGCCTAACCAACCATGATTTGCAGTGAATTCTCACGAAGCTTTTCTTGACAGCTCACACCAGCCCAAGCGATATCTTTCTGCTCTGAATTCATGGCTCATCATTTGCCATGTAGAATGCTGTCCTGACATCGTTCTTGCCCCAGGACCCGGGAAGAATACAAAAGGAGACCCACGTACCATTTGTCTAAATATGCAAAAGTTGTAAATCAAACTAACAAGCTGTTATTAAAAAATATGTTATCCTTCTGCTGTGACAAATAAATCTTCATAATACTCTGGAAGCCCAGGCTCAAATTCAGAATTCTCAGACTTCTTGGAGATCTGCTCTGGAAAAAGACAGCGCAGAGAGGGCTACTCTTGGTCCAGGATACTGGCCCACAGCCCACCCTCCTTCCTTCCCAACCTGGCTCCGTTCCCGCAAGGGGAACATCATGCTTATGGGTGTGGACACACTAGCACACACAGGCAAGCTTCATCAACCTTCCCCAACACACACACACACACACACACACACACACACGGAAGTCCCTTGCCCACCACTGGGTCCTGCCTTGTGTGTTCATCCCCTGGAGAATAGACTTGGGAAGAAGGATGTTCAGATCCTAGGAGTTCACTCAGATCTGTTTGGTCAAGGTATAGTGTAGTCCCAGGAATGCAGAGCACAGTCTGGAAGAAAAGGGGTGGTCATGACCCTTTCTCCCCACCTCCTATCACACATCCTGGATGCTCTTTGCTTGGAAGGTGGACTCTGCATGGAAGAAAGTTGGGGGCTCTAAGACCTGGGTGCAGAGCAGGGGACCCTCTTGTGGTCATCTCTGGGTGGTACTAACTTTGTGGCATTCGTTTTATTCTCTCTTACTTTTATCTCTCCTATTTCTTCTTGTCAGACAAGATCTTCAGACAGCTTTGCTTCCTGTGGGTCCCAGACTTTTCCTAACTATCATTTAGGTAAGATAATCGGATATTTTACTTCCAGCCTATTGACAGGGTTTTCTTTGCACAATGCTTTTCCATTAGAAGATTCCTTATTTAGCATTTATACAGAATTCTAGAAACTTAAACAATCTATCATCAACCACTGGGAGTTAACCATATATCCCTAGAGTCATAGCTCAAAAGTATTCTCCACTTCATATTTTTCCATCTTCAAGTCGATTTTCTAATACATTATCATTTATTGTAGCTAGCTTTCTGTAGTCTATTCACCACATGGAGTGTGAGTGTCAGCCTGGAAACCACACGTGTCCCCATCTGTGTTTCTGTTGTCACCTGGTTAAGTGCTACTTTGGCTGGATATGGATTCTTGGGTTGCAACCTTTTTTTAGCTGCACTTCATAAATACTCTCTCTTTCCTAGCCTCAAGTGATGACAGAGGAGACATTCAGTAGTATTTGCAATCTTTTTCTCCAGTAAGTTTATTTTTTAGTGTGGAAGCTCTTCAGTTTTGCCTTTAACCTTGCGGTTCAGAGCTTTTCTGGGACCTGCCCGCATCTATGTAGGTCTGCAGGCTTCCCTGGAGTAGGATAGCACTCAGATTCACTACTGGGGTCTCTCTCTTGCTGAAGGGTCTCAGTGTATATTCTGTTATTGCCCCTCTCTTTATTCTTTGTCTCCTCTGGAAAACCTAGTATTTGAAATAAGGTCTTTCAGATGTGTCTCCCACTGTTCTCATCCTTCCCTTCATGCTTTAGACCTGCTGTTGAGACTATCTTCCACTTGATCTCCTGGGCTACAAATGTGTGTCTTAGCAATGAATAACCTCTCCTTCAATACATGCACCGATTTTTTTTAAAGGAATGGTTATTTTTATTGATGGATTTTTACAACATTTTAATTGAAGGGTAACACATAAACAGGCACAGATCCTAAGTGTCCAACTCAGACATTTTTGCAAGAATACACCCATCTAATCATCACCCAAATCAACATAAAGTTGCCAGCATCTTATGTACCTCTTTCCTGACCCCTTTCAGAAATTACCACTCCCACATGGAATCACTATTCTGACTTTTATCATTATAGATATGTTTTGACTTATTTTGAACATTATACAAATGGAATCATAGAAGATGTACTTTTTAAAAAAACAATCTTTATACCCAGACTGGAGCTTGAACTCACAATCCCAAGATCGAAAGTGGCATGCTCTACTGACTGAGCCAGCTGGGCACCCCATAGAATATATACTTTTTGCGGGTGGCTTCTCTTGTTCAATATTTTATTGGGCCATTCACCCATTTAGAACTGGGTGGTTTAGTCTCCTATAATATTCCATTCTATGAATGCACCATAATTTATGTATCCATTCTACTACTGATGGACAAACAGATTGTTTGCACTTGTTGGCTTTTTCACTCATGAGAAACATGCCAGTACAAGCATTTGTATAGGGGTACACGTGTTTGTGCACACCTGTAGTGCATACTCTTAGGAGTGGAGTTGCTGGTGCAAAGGGCACACGTATGCTCAGCTTCATTAGATACTGCTAAGCAATTGTTCAAAGTCGTTGTACCAATTCAGACTCCCACAGCAGTTTATGAGAATTCCTGTTGTTTCCCATCAAAGATAGCACTTTTATATAATAATTTTTGTCCCATTTTACCCATTCTGATGGTTACTAGCAAAATGTTATTGGGACTTTAATTTCCACAATTGTTTCTCGTTTAATAAACTGCTATCCAGTAAACTTACTAAATTCAGTTATTAATTCTAGTAGTCTGCCTCTAAACCTTTTGTCTTTTTTCCCCACATACACCATCATATCTGAAAATAATGGTAGCTTTATTTCCTCCTTTCACTACTATATGCTTTTAAAATTTTTTCTTGCTAGAACTCCTTGCTTGGCAACGAGAGAAGTGGTGATAGCTGGTCACATGGTCTCATTCTCACCCACGGAGGGAAAGCCTTCGGTTCTTTAGCAGGAAGTGTAATGGGTGCTGAGGGCTTTTTGTAGATGCTTTCTTTGAGATTAAGAAGTTTTCATTCTATTCCTAGTTTCCAACAGTTTGTTTAATCATGCATAGGTGTTAAATGTTATCAAGTGTGCTTTTCTAGATCTATGAGATGATCATATAACTCTCCTCCTTGCCCCCTTTTGGTAACGTAATTTTGAGTATTAAACCACCCTGACATTCCTGGAACAAAACCCGTTTAGACATAATGTGTGCCCTTGTCGTGCATGACTTGATACACTGATTTTTGCCTCCTTCAATTCCCTACTGAATTTTTAAATTTGAAAATAGTATTTTTTGGTTTTGCTTTTTAGTTCCTGAGTGAATTCATATGCTATTTTGAGTCTCTCTGCATGTTCTCTTTTATGCACTTATGTTGGAGCCTACCATCTGGGCCCGCTTAGAAACAGCTCTCTGTCACTAGGCACTGCAGGTTCAGTGCGTTCTCCCGGTTCTTCCACTCTCTGGCTGCTGCATCCACAGTGTTCTCTCTTGCTCCTTTGTGGCTCTAGTCCCCCTGAGGGGCTCAGAGCCAGCTCCCGATGGTGTCATAAGCAACCGTTGTGTAAGTTGCAGGAGGTGGAGTAGCTTCCTCCCTAGAGGCAAGTTAGCTGTTTCCTGTGGACATGGGGGAGTCTATTTTCTCCTAGTCCTCTCAGCTTTACTGCCAACACTCTCCCAGTCTTGCAATTTGGGAGGGCTCAGTCCAAGTCTGCTCTTTCTCTGCAGAGCACAAGCAGGTAATCCTAAGAAAAGCCATGTGTCTTTCCCCTCTCGGACCTGTGGATCTGCACAAGCCAAGCTCCTTCCATGAGCCCATTGATCTAGACCATCTCGCGCTCTCCTCTGACTGGTCCTCAGGCTGTCTTGTAGACCAGTGGTGGGGGAAAACTAGCAATGTCCCTTCCCCTGTGCACCAGGCAGATTCCAAGGCCCCTTCAGCAAATCAAGGCAAACCATGGATGTCTGGACGACCAGCAGCTATTTTGCCCAAAAGAAGTCTTGGGAGAGGAGGGTGTCAGGGCTGCATTTAGGTCGCCATCTTCCCAGAAAGCCCCCTACCAGCAGTTTTTAAATGCATCAACTGAATCTTTTTTTAAAAAAAGATTTTATTTACTTACTTGAAAGAAGAGAAAGAGCATGAGCAGAGGGAGGGGGAGAAGCAGACTCCCTGCGAAGCAGTGAGCTCGACGTGGGGCTCGATCTCATGGACCTGAGCTGAAGGCAGACGCGTAACCGACTGAGCCACCCAGGCGCCCCACACCTACTGAATCTTGAAGGATTCAGATGAATCACCCTCCTAGATGCCTTTCCCCATTCATATCCCATAAACAATACATGGTAGTGTTTTCTTCCACACCCTTGCAATGATTACATACCATCAAATCTCTAGAATATTTTCCATGTAATGAATGTTAAATGATGTCTCACTGTATCTCTCTTTAAATAGCTGTATTGAAGTATAGTTGAAGACAATAAACCACATAAACTGAAAATGCACAGTCTTCTAAGTTTGACTTACTTACGCACAAACAAGGTGATGACCATATGCATCACTCCCAAAGTTCCCTTGTGCTGCTGTCTGACCCCCCACCATGTCCTCCTCAGCCACCCCACCCCCATTCTGCAGGGAACCGATGATCTTCTCTCTGATACTACAGACTGGCCTGGTTTTTGTAGAGTTTTATATAAACGGCACAATTATTTTGAGATTCATTCATGATGTTGCACGTATCAGTCACTCACTCCTGCTTATTGCCAAGGTGTACTCCATTGTATGGCTATACCAGAATTTGTTTATCCATCTACCTATTTCTAGATACTAAGTTATGTTCACTTTTTGGTTACAATGAACAAAATTGCTATGAGCATACCTGTACAAATCTTTGTACAGACATATTCTTTCATTTCACTTATATAAATACCTAAGTGAATAGCTAGATCTTATGACAGGCCTATGTTTAACTTTTTAAGAAACTACCAAATTATTTTCTAAAGTAATTGTATATTTTACATTCCCATAAGCAATGTATGAGAATTCCAATTCCCCCACATCTTCAGCAACACTTGGTAGTATCAGTCTTTTAAATTTAAGCCATTATTATAAGTGCTTAGTGATATTTCTTGGTTTGAATTTATGTTTACTTAATGACGAGTGATTTTGAGAAATTTTCATGTGCTTATTTGCTATCAGTATATCTTCTTTGGTAAACTGTGTTCCAGTCTTTTGTGCATTTTTTAGATCGTTGTTTTCTTATTGAGTTTTGAGAACTGCATTTTGTAGAACATTTTGTAGAATTGGATATAAGTCTTTTATCACATATTTGCTTTCCTCCTGTTCTTTTGTTCCGGGCTTGCATTTAATTATTCTAGTGTCTTACGAAGAACAGAACAACAATAGTCCCACCACTTCAAATTTTAACTTTACTGTGTATCATATTTGCTTCCGGGTTTTGTTCTACGTATACAAGTAAAGGTCTCTTTCAACAGATGTGGTGTGCCAATCTTGGACTTTCTGCCCCTCAGCTCCAAACTCACCCTTTCTTGGCTGCTGTGAAAATGTACATGAGTCCTCTATAAATTTTTCCTTTGTCTGCTGGACTAGTACTGAGCTTTGTCAGTAGCGAGTGCAGGAGGAAAGGGTTTCGCCCCCTTGTTCAGGTGTGGCCCAGTAGTCCAGCGGACTTCCCCAGCGCCCAGCTCCCACGCAGCCTGCTGCTTCTCCAGTGCTCGGCATGCAGTGCCCGTGCTGGGGGGTCTGACGCCAGCAGCACCCAGCAGCAGCTCCCCCAGACCCCTTGGGTAGTTTTGTAGCTCAGTCCTTCCCTCCAAACAGCTTTCTGCGGCACCCTCCAGGGCAGATTTCCCACGAATATGACCAGCACGACAACACTAGGGCAAGTTTTCTGCCGTCCAGTAAACCGCAGCCAGCTGTGTCTTCTCATAAAACTCTGGGCCTCAGCCCTATTGGTGCAAGGCTGAGAAGCATGGCAGGGAGTTTTATCCCAGCCCTCAGTGTCGTGGCTGCTCCTTACATTTGCTATTTCTGTACTCTTCAGAGTTCTCTTCTTACTAGCTAATGCCTTATCATTCCAATCCCCTGTTACAGTTATTAATTCCTTACATTTAACTTTCTTTGTTAAATTACTGTGTGGTTTCTTTCTCTTTATTGGACCCAAGCAGAAATAGGTAGCCACATATGTCCCCTTCGAAAGTATCTTAAATTTGTGTTTTTCTAATAAGGCATAAAGTTAATTAATATTGCTGGTGTAGCTGCTTTCACATCTGGATGTTTGGTGGGGGTTTTTTCATGTTTGTGTGTTCTATGCTTGTATTTCCCTCCCATAAGTGTCAAAGGGGATGCTTCTGATCAGAAAGAGCTGATATAGAGAAGTGGCGGTCCTCTTGGGGACTCATCCTCCCAACTCCTCTGAGCTGTGTGTCACTGTGACTAATGCTTATGTCCAGTGGGCAAAGGGACACAGCCTCCACCTCAATGCATAAGCTAGGGGTGATGGACTTGTGACTTCCCTGGAGTAACCACCAAGCACACCCCTTTTGAAAACTGCTATTGACTTGCTCTCTGGCTCTGATTGAAGCTGCTCATCTGACTCATGGAGGCCGTGTGACCCAATATCCTCATCAGGGGGCAGGTAAACTCAGACTCGGTGACTAACAGGGTGGGAAGGACCCAACAAGTCTTGCTTGAAAAATGGCATCCAGCCAGCCTGGCCCCAGCAGCATCTTGGCTTTATAGGAAAAGATGGCTTCTAGCCCCTGAGGGAAATGTTATCCCCCACTTCACCACTGAAGCAAGCCTTGTGGTTCCATGGGGCCCTCATCTCACAAAGGGGCACAACTGGGGAATAAGAAACATATAACCATTCAATTCATTTAATGAGTTGAATATATGAGAGCGACAGAGAGAGGGAGAGAGACCCAACTCACCGGACACACTGGAAGTGTGTCTTCCTCCAAGAATTGGCAATTAAAAGAAAAGAATTAAGCACTCATCTTGCCTTTCAGGATAATCAAATAGCCCTAGTTGAAGAGAGAAAGTTCTTACTTTCAGAGGAACTCCAGGTAATAATTGTGGAAGGAATGATAGAATCAGAAAATCATCACCACTTTGTCACCCCAAATGAAATAATTGAGTCATGCAACAATCATCAAAGGATAATATCGCTTGATCAATGGTTGGTGGAAAGCTATAATGGGGAGATCAGGCTGTCACCACCCGAACCCTATGATCAATCTTAGCATCACTAAAAATAGAAACCAGGTGCCTCCTGATGTAATTCAATATGAAGAACACAGCACCAACTGTAACATATTCTTGCCACAAAAAAAAAAAAAAAAAATTAAACCTGATCTAGTCAATCCTCCCAGGTTAGCTGGAGGAAATACAGGGGATGGAGAAGGACGTTAAGTAAAATCACAAGGAAGCAAAGAAACGAATCAGAATGTGGGACCTTCTATGGGACAACTGATCTAGCTTACTGAAGAAGCCGTGGCAGGAGAAAGGGCGGAGAGGGGGGACTCCGTTTGATTAAAAGAGACTAAAAAACACAACAACCAAGTGTAATGAGTGGCCCTTGATTCCATCCTAATTTGAATAAACAATCTGTACAGATATTTTTCAGACAATTGGGAGAATCTGATCATGGTCTGATTATAAAATGATTCTGAAGAATTATTGCTAATTTTATTAAGTGTGATAACATTGGGGTTAAGGAAGATAAAGTTTTTATACATTAGAGACTGAAATATGTGGGAGGAAAATGACATGTTGTCTAGGATCTTCTTGAAAATAACAAAGAAAAAGGAAAACGGAAATGACAACATGAAACAGATGTGCGAAATCTCAGGACTGTTGAACCTGGGTGAACGGTATGTAGGAATTCATTCTACTATTCTCTGCAATTCTATGCATATTTTATGACAAAATGATTCAAAGCCTTTTAGACACTAGATTAAATAATATAACAAAATAGACATTAGAAACCATGAAAATGAACAATAAGGGAGCCAAATGTCAAAAATTGGGGGGATATGGAAAAAATATTCACAGGAAACCTTGTAGCCTTAAATGTTGCAATTATGAAAAAAGAAAAAGAGTAGAAAAACAAGCATTTAAATGAAAAACGTAGGAAAAGGCATTCTTCTGCAGCTGGCCAAGACACAGTAACAAGGGGCTGGATTTACCTTTCCTCCTGAAACAACAAGAGTGACCCCCAAAATATCGAGCATCAGGCCACGAAAGAAAGTAATCCCAGAGAGACAGCAACCAAAGATGTGAGCGCTATGATTAACCCAGCTCACTTCCTGCATCAGACTTCTAGGCCTTAGGGAAGGGAGAGGGACCCAGGAGGAACACCAACTCCCTCCTCCCCCATACCCCGCCATCCAGTCTTCATGAGTTGAAGAGACAGGTGTCATTGTTGGAGACAAAGCAGCCAAAGCTCAAAGAACACAGCCACAGAGAGAAGAGAGAGCTGCCTGGAGCTGGCAGGGCACAGATAGATAAAGGATACACATCCGTTCTCACAGAGCAGGCAAAAATGGGTGAACTTGGAGCTGAGAGGCAGAAAGTCCATGATCCGCACAATGTATCTGTGGAAAGGGACCTTTACTTGTAAATCTATCTTGAAAAGTACCCAGGAACAAATATGGTAAAAGGGTAAGTTAACATTCTATGTGGTGGGACTTTGGTGTTTGTGATATCAGCTTTGTAACTTCCCGTATATGTCAAGTTAGGCAAAGAAGTCCTGGTGGAAAAAAAAGGGATTGATATATTATTCAAGTTTGAGAAAGGTTGAGCTGGTAGTTCAATCCCCCTACATCTAAAGAAAGCTATCTACCTCAACTTTTTATACTTGTGTGATCTGAAATGTGTTGAAGAAGTAAGAAAGTTGTTCCCAACGCTCACTCATACATTCGTTTACTCATCAAACACGTAACGAGTATCTTCTTGATGCCAGTAACCAGACCAAGTACAGGTTCCCTGCCCTCAAGTTCTTCACAGTCCAGTGGGCAAGACACAAACCTCAGACACTGGACCATAACCGAAGAGAATATAAGCAGGGTATTTACCAGGAAGGGGTTCTAGAAGTCCTCCCCGTGCAGGGATGTCCGAGCTGTGCTGAAGGAGAGAGGTAAAGAGAAGCAGGAATGATTCTTCAGAGACAACAATTGTTTGAAAAAATAAAAAGTCTAGTTCAATTTTTCACCTACAAAATAATTAAACCAAGAGAATGGATGAAGTTAGACTCTACATAAGAACTGTCTGTAAGAAAGGGCTATCTTCTAAATAAAATAATGATTTTGATGGAGTTAAGGCATTTATAAACAATCTGTAATCCTATGGCTCTCACTGTGCCCACAGAGTTTTTAAAAAGGCTGTACTGGGGGCACAGTTAATTTTCTGGCTATCTGTGACGCTGAAGGTTTTAATCAGTTGGGATAACTTAGCACGCATTTCTGACTGGAATCAACATATTCTGGGACAGGTGACGCAGACAGCTTTCATGAAATGTGCATTTTAGCCCATTCATCTTCTCCTAAGTGAAAGTAGTATGGCCTTTGCACGTTCTCTCCTGTTTATGCCGGGTTTTTCAAAGAGATACCGCAAGGCAAGACTGCTGTTTTCCATGTATGTGTAACTGAGTATTTCCGATCTCATTGTCTATGTGCGAAGGCATGCTGCAATCCTCGCCTTTGGGAGAAATCCCTGTGCTGTTGTTCCAATACCTGAAGTGATTCACACGTCTGGAATGAAAAGCTGATCCTGTATTGGTGCCACTGATAATGCCATCGCTATTGCCGTGCTGGGCAGACAACCAAGCCTGTAACTAAATCAGCTGATCTTTGACACATGTGTAAAGCACTTAAGCTACCCTGCAATCCAGGGTTTCAACTTGCACTGACCTGACGATTGAATTCTGATTTCCACTCAGGGTTTTCTATTAACACCGTGAGAAGCGATTGTAAAAGATCGACTTGTAAATGTTTTCTCACAAAACTAACATGGAACCCACCCGAGTGATTGCAATTAAGGTCTCCTAATGCACGTTAAATCTGGATGATTTCTGTTGCCATTTACTTTCATTAATTAGTAATTTAATTTTGGGGGTAGTTTCAGGTTCGCAGCAAAATTGAGTGGCAAGTACATGGTGTTCCCATATACACCCCGTCCCCACACGTGCGTTGACTCCCCTACTGTCACCATCCCATGGAGGGTACATCTGTTACAATGGATGAGCCTACATGGACCCCTCACTACCACCCCAAGTCCGTAGTTTACATCCGGGGCACGCTTGATGTTGCCCATCCTATAGGTTTTGACAAACGTATCATGACATGTACCCACATTTGTAGTGTCATGCAGAACAGTCTCACTGTCCTAAAACTCCTCCGCGCTCAGCCTTGTCATCTGTACCTCCCCTCTGACCCCTGGCAACCAGGGATTGTTTTTTATTTTATTATTATTATTTTTACTGTCTCTAGTTTTGCCTTTTCCAGAATGTCATGTAGTGGGAATCATATGATAGGTAGCTTTTTCAGACTGGTTTCTTTTACTTGGTAAGATACATTTAAGGTTCCTCCATGGCTTTTTATGGCTTGGTTGACAGTTGGACCATTTTGCATTCCCAGAGTTCCTGTGGTACCACAGTCTGTCCAGCATGTGGCGTCATCACTGCTCTGGATTTGGGCCATTCTCATCCATGTGCAGGGATATCTCATATGTAGTTTACGTGATTATTTCCCTGATGACATTCGGAGCATCTCGTCATATGCTTATTTGCCATCTATATATCTTTTTTGGTGAGGTGACTGTTTAAGGTCTTTGGCTCATTTTTAGTGAGTTTTTTGTTGTTGTTGTTGTTGTTGAGTATTTTTTGAATATTTGGGTAGCAGTCCTTTATCAGATATGTCTTTTGCAAGTATTTACTTCAGTCCATGACCTGACGTATTTTTTGACATGTATTTGTCTTTTGCAGAGTAGACATTTTTAATTTTAGTGAACTCCAGCTTATTAGTTATTTCCTTCATGTTTGAAACTTGTTTTTATTTGACTAATTATTTTCTTTTTTATTCTGATGAAGATTACTGTTCTGTAAGCATCCTGCTGCCCTCCAAGAGATAGCTAGCTGAAATTTTCCTCCTCTTCTTTCCCCTGGCACCGATGCTGATGCCTTTTCTGTAGATCCCACAAAATTGCTCTTAGTTAAATGAGATAATGTTTATGAATAGATTTTGAAAACTGAAAGCAGCTGTATGTCAGGTGGCATGAGCAGTCTTTTGAAAACACACAGGCACTGACATGCAGTCACACGCAGTCACACGTAAGCACACACATTTTTTTTCTTTCATGACACCAATTAAAAAGAGACTGATTTCTCATTACAACTGACAGCAGTCTTTGGACTCTAAGAGATAAGAAGTGGCAAATGTCGTTTTGATTCCAGAAGTTGTTGACCTTCACTATCTTAGGAAGAGTGTGGGTCTATTTCACTGCCTTCGTCTCCGCAAGCACCAGAATTATTCTGTGGTTTTGCAAGATTTCCCCAATTGCTGTTCATCTCCTGCTTCAGGTTTTCCTCTCCATTTGTTTTGATATGACTAAATAAAACTGCAGTGAACTTTGAATAATTGAAAACAACAAAAGAAAACAGAGAAACAGGGTGGGGGGGAAGAACAGAGGGAAAGGGGCAGGGGTGGGGGAGAGAGGGGAAGGGAGTTTTCTTGCTGCCAATCTAGTCAACAACTTTAGAGAGGAAGGTATCGTTCGTGGCAAATGTCCTAACGGGGAGGTTTGTGACCGCTCATGTCACCTCTATCCCATCAATCATGGCAGTTTTGTTTAAGGTCGGAGCCAGCATTTCCAGGAAATCGGGACTGTTTAAACCTTGGTTAAGTGACTGTGAGTGCTGGGTCTGTGGTGTTTTGCAACTGTGGCCCCCATCTGTTTTTCCTTTAACAACATCTCCGTTTCCAATATTTATACTGGTGCGTTCTCTCCATACCTGTGAGCGCGTGTGTGTGTGTCCCCGGTCCTTTGTCCCTTCATCACACGTGTCCCCGTAAGTGCATTCATGTTTTCTCTGTCTGCTTCTTGGAGTCCAAGTCCACAGTACCTGGGGCTCAAGTATTTAGACATAATGCTCCTGCCAGTTAACAAAAAGAAGAGATAATATGAACACATTGAGAAAAGAGATTAAACTCACTGTTTCACATGAAATACTGACACTGAAGAAGACAAAAATAAAACTTACAACCCACTACAGAGACCGGGGCATTGATCACATCCAGTGGGTGAGGGCCACCAATTCAAACAATATATGTGGCTCACCTCTTAATAAGAAAAAAAAAATTTTTTTAAGATTTATTTATTTATTTGAGAGCGAGAGAAAACAAGAGAGCAAGAGCATACAAGCAGGGGCTGAGCAGGGAGCCCGATGCAGGGGCTCCATCCCAGGACCCTGGGATCATGACCTGAGCCAAAGGCCAAAGCTTAACCGACTGAGTAACCCAGGCGCGCCAGTAAGAAAAATTTAAATGCCCTGTGATCTTACAACTCATATACGAGAAAAGCAAATTTGACAACAATCCTGAAAATTCACATGACATTACCAATTATGGGTTGTAAAGATAAAAAACTTTATCAAAGTATCACTAATTATAATAAATTTAAATTAACCATGACGATAGAAAGAAAACTTCATTAATGCTTTATTTTTCCTACAGGAATAGGATAATATATTGTTATCATACAAAGTAATCAAAAAGTAGGGAGCCAGGGGCGCCTGGGTGGCACATCGGTTAAGCGTCTGCCTTCGGCTCAGGGTGTGATCCCGGCGTTATGGGATCGAGCCCCACATCAGGCTCCTCTGCTGGGAGCCTGCTTCTTCCTCTCCCACTCCCCCTGCTTGTGTTCCCTCTCTCGCTGGCTGTCTCTATCTCTGTCGAATAAATAAATAAAATCTTTAAAAAAAAAAAAAAAGTAGGGAGCCAGAATTTTAGGAAATAATATTTTTAAAGTATTGCAGAAAGTTAACTGATATAACATTTAAAATACTATTATATAATAATTGTTATAATGTTATAATAATTATTTTGTGATAGTTATAATAATTATTTGGTAATATATTATTAACATTTTAAAAATACTTTGTTACTTTGCATCTTTTAAAATTTTATTTTTGATGATTTCTCATCTTAAATAAATACTACTTTTGTATCCAATTCTGTATTCGTAATTCCAATTTTTTTATTTAAAGAGGATACTTCCTGCAGGTTTGTATAAATTTCAGGCTTTCCAAAACCTGGATTTACTCTGACCCCAGATCTCATGTCCTGTCAACCCAAGGACATATCTTTTGTCCCCTGAGTGCATCAATACCCCAAAGCCTTTGGATTCCAGAGCCTACACCCAAATCTGATACACCCCAGGCTTGTGGTGGCATAAACTCATTCACTCACTAATGTGGCTCTAATTCTCTCTTCTCTTATGGTAGCTAGGGCCTTCCCTCCTTTCAAGATTGGACATACATTTTTTTGTTTGTTTATGTCAATTTATTTTTTAAATTTATTTTAAAATTTAAATTCAATTAATTAACATATTAGTTTCAGAGGTAGAGGTCAGCAATTCATCAGTCTTATATAATACCCAGTGCTCATTACATCATGTGCCCTCCTTAATGTCCTTCCCCTCATTACCCCCCCACCTCCCCCACTCTAGCAACCCTCAGTTTGTTTCCTATGCTTAAGAGTCTCTTATGGTTTGTCTCCCTCTCTGATTTTGCCTTATTTTGTTTTTTCCTCTCTTCCCCTACGATCCTCTGTTTTGTTTCTTAAATTCCACGTATGAGTGAGATCATATGACAATTGTCTCTCTGATTGACTTATTTTGCTTAGCATAATACCCTCTAGTTCCATCCATGTCGTTGCAAATGGCAAGATTTCATTTTTGATAGCTGAGTAGTATTCCATTATGTGTGTGTGTGTGTGTGTGTGTGTGTGTGTGTGTATTTGCGTGTGTGTGTATATATATATATATATATCGTCTTTATCCATTCATCTGTTGATAGACATCTGGACTCCTTCCATTGTTTGGCTATTGTGGACATTGCTGCTATAACTACTGGGGTACAGGTGCTCCTTTGAATCGCTACATCTATATCTTTGGGATAAATACCCAGTAGCGCAATTGCTGGGCCATAGGGTAGCTCTATTTTCAACTTTCTGAGGAACCTCCATACTGTTTTCCAGAGTGGCTGCACCAGCTTGCATTCACACCAACAGTGTGGGACGGCTCCCCTTTTTTCGCATCCTCGCCAACATCTGTCGTTTCCTGACTTGTTAATTTTAGCCATTCTGACTGGTGTGAGATGATATCTCATTGTGGTTTTGATTTGTATTTCCCTGATGCCGAGTGATGTTGAGCATTTTTTCATGTGTCTGTTGGCCATTTGTACGTCTTCTTTGGAGAAATGTCTGTTCATGTCTTCTGCCCATTTCTGGATTGGATTATTTGTTCTTTGGATGTTGAGTTTGGTAAGTTCTTTATAGATCTTGGATACTACTAGTGCTTTATCTGATAAGACATTTGCAAATATCCTCTCACGTTCTGGACATGCATTTTTAAAGCATATTTGAAAACAGTTTACCCAGTACCTTATGTGTTCAGAGTGGGAAGGAACGTCTGTTATCAGCTTGGTCAGCTAACATGGCTGGAGTGAACTTTTATTTTCTTCTATAACTTTGTGGATGCACACATATACTAGGGTCCAAATTCCTCTCGAATGAACTAATGATAATGCCGACACACTCCCTGTAACGTCCAAAAGCATTTCATATGCTCTGCCTCACTTGACCCATAAAAGAACCTGGGACACGGTAGAGGTGTTCTCACCCCTAACAGACGAAGGCAACAGAGTCTGGTGGCTTCCCTGTGATCCCCCAGCTGGAGCCCAGGAGGGCCTGCTTCCCCCGGAGCTGCCCCGCCCTCTCTGCTGCTTTCCACCTGGACTGAGACTGATATACCTCCGCATGTTTTCCCTGATCCGTGACAGCACAGCTGCAGATGAAAACACGCGTTTCTCAGATCGAGTCCGCCCTGGAATGGGAGGAAAGAATGAAAGGAATTACCTCTTTGTGCCGCATCCCAGAATAGGGCCGCCAGGTAAACATTCTTTCCTAATAGAAATCTGTTGGGAAAACATTTATTACCTTCTTGAACACCCGTCAACTGCTGTTGCTAAAATCGGAGCATGATTCGTTACCACTAAGCCCCTCTAAAAAGTGCCATTTCCAAGCAGCTGATGGCCATGTGGAAGGAACAGCCGGCACTGGAGGCGGGGCAGGGCGGCTCTGGGGGAGGGCGGCTGTCAGGCTCCTCACGGTCACAGTCAACGCTGCGTGGTGGTCCTGACAGGCACCCTGGAACCCAGGGGTCCCCTCTCACCCTCACTCTCCAAGTTCAATCACTGTCAGAGAGTTTTTCCATACAGATAAGATTCATTTGGTTCCACAAGCCATTATTTATTACATTTTAAATTAGAAGGAATGTTATTAGCCAACTAACCCCAAATTCCTAGACATTTCAATGTCAGGATCCCTTATCTAAACCCGTTTCCCAAGTGTGACATTCCTCCCTGTAATTAGTATCCCAGGCTTATTGCTCAGCTCCAAGGCGTTCTTGGCTGTGTTGATGACACGATCCCTGGCCATTACCAATTGTGATTTACACGCGCTTGCAGTGGAAGATGCTTCTTAAAATAACAAGAAAATTTCTTTGAGGGCGAAATCTGTTTTAAGAACTGGCTTGGGAAAAAATTAAAAATAGCAACTAAGTACATCTCCTCTCCAAAATGCACGTAAGGGCCTCGAGGCTGCTCCTGGGCACCCAGGGGGAGCCGCGCTGTAAGGCGGGTGATTTATGGAGCGCGGCGCCTTTCCCTGTGGCGGGTGTGGGGGAGCAGCCGTGCGCTATTTTTAAGATGAAATGACCATAACTTCACTTGCTGTTTCCAAACGGATTGGAGTCTTTCACTCGTGTTCTCCTCCCTCACTGCTAACGTTTATCATTATGTAGAAGGTATTTACAATGAAAAAGAAGTAAATTCTTTCTATGTCCACAAACCTGGCAAACCTTAGGTGTTGCCCGAATGGTGTTTGAACACCGACTGCAAAATTTCTGATGGTGGTCCTTCTCTAGCGCGAGGAGGCGGCCCAAGCACAGCAAGAGTCGCGTCCCCATCCTGCCGCGGTCCGTGTGCTATGCGCCTGCGCTGCGCTGCTCTATATCTTTCCACCCCCGCGGCAGCGTCCGTGGACCGTGCCCCCCCGCCCCCGGCATCTCAGGGGCTGCCCCAGACGTCTGGCAGATGAGGGGGCGATGAAGCAGTCCTGAACCATTCGACAAAGAGGATTATGAACCCAGAGCCACTGCGCTGCCAGAGAGTGGAGGGGCCGGAAATTATGGACTTAGGTTTCGCTCTGATCGCACACGCTGGAAACCCCACGGCTCCCTGAGGGGTGGTTACCAGGCTGGTCCGAGAACGTCTAGCTCTGCAGCGAATCCCCAGCTGCCTGGAAGGGAGCGCTCACAGTCTCCCCGGTGAGTGAGTATAGGGACATATCTTCTATTTTATCAGCAGCCCTAACTTTGTAGAGTTTTGGTGAAGGTCAGGCGAAAAGCAGTGAGCCTCCCCTTCACACTCCGGGGAGCAGCGGCGCATCGCGAGCAGTGACGAAATAGCTAATCAGGTTCTTGCCCGCGACACCTGGAGGCGCATGCCCACTGGGGGGGAGGCGTGGACACCCATCAGGAGGTTCTGAGTTAGAGAGGAAGAGCTGCGTTCCCTCCAGAGGCAATAGCCGGTGAGACTTAGGCCATCCTCCGTTGTAGAGAGGATGGGTGTCCATTATGAAATTGTGTTCATGGAAATAGGAAGGAAAGAACGGACACACAGGCTGGCCAGGAAGGAGAAGAAGCCATACAGAGCCCTTGCTTGTTGTCCCGCCTTCAGTTCCCAGCCCTACTCCTCATGATTTGGTGGGATGCTTCTCACATCATCCAGCCCTACGTATACGGCAAGCTTATGATCAAGTCGGACCAGTCAGAACCTTCTCCCCTGGATCTTGAATCTCGGCCACAGTGACGCCAGGCTGGGATGGGAAGCAGCTGAGGCCTCCAACAGCACTGTTATCCCAGAAGGCCCAGGAACCCCAGCCGCTGAAGTCTCTGGGAGGGGGAGCAGCCCGGGGTCCTTCATTTCTCAAGCCCCAAAGCTCAATGTTTCTATTTGATTCAGTGAGTGAATCCCTCCAAAGAACCTACTGATTCAACCCTCTACTGGAATGCCATACAATTTAATACATTTATTTATCGATGACCTTCTAGGCAATGGGCCCTGTGCCCAATTCCTTCGGAGACATCAATGTTCCCTTCTACAGTTGCGTGAAGGGTGCTAGCATCTTCTGGGGCCACAGCAGGTGCTCTTGGGCCTCACTCACCTCTCTCAGACACATCTGCGTCCTCCAGCTGCTGGTTTCTGCATCATGCTGAGGTGCTCGAATCCTCCAGAAGCCCTCTGAACCTGGAATGGAATCATTCTGAGCTGTGTATTTTGCCTCATCTCCCAGCCTTGCCCCATGGGTGCAAGTTTTTATTGCCCCCTGCAGCAGCTGGCTGCCCACCCTTGCCCTGGATGATTCTACTCCCCCACCCCCTCCACCCTCCATATCCTTTCCAATCCTTGTCTCCGGGTCTGCTCCCAGAAGAGCCAGAAGGTATGATGTTGGCTCTCTCTATTGGACAGTCTGGAAATGCTAATCCACCCCATTTTATAGGCGAGGACACTGAGGCTGAGGTGGCAGAGATCACTCAGCTAGTAGACGGTGTGTGTAGGATGGAAATTAGAATTGACCCTGTGGCCCCCGGCTGGCTCAGGTGGTAGAGCCTGTGACTTTTGATCTTGGGGTGATGAGTTTGAGCCCCGTGTTGTGGGTAGAGTTTACTTAAAATGAAAGTGTCCTGAGAAATCACCCTGCAACTCATGCCCCCAAGACAAGGGTTTCTCAGGCTCAGCCCTGGTGACATTTTGGGCAGGATCAATTTTTGCTGTGAAGGGTTGTCCTGAGCAATGCAGAGCGTTTGGCAGCCCCCTGCCCCAGCCTCTATGCACTAGATACCAACAGCTCCCCGCCCCAGATGTGACGAGCCACAAAATCACCAAATTGCCAAGTGTCCCTGGGAGGAAGGGCGGATTCCTCCATGGTGAGGACCACTGGCTGAGAGAGTTAGGTTCAGTTGGAAAAAAACATTGTGAGAGATCAGAGGTCTACACCGTTGAAGAAAGAAAGAGAGACCTCACACTCGGCCTGTTTATTGACCCTGTATAAACCTTTGGTCCAATCTCGTGTGTTCTGACTCCAAATCTGGCCCATTTTCCATTATGCTGGCTCCCTGAGATCAATTGTTCCATTGTTCTGCTTGTTAGAAAGTTCTTTCCTATTGAGACCAAATGCGCTTCCCAGGCACTTACTTCATCTGTGTGTCCTCCAGAGCCATGCCTGAAGCCTAATCCCTCGTCAGGGGCTGACATTTCAACTATGTGAGAGTCAGTCATGTGTCTCTTGCCCTATAGATTGGCACTGGCTATATGCCAGCTGCTGAAAACACACAGGGGGTGGCTGTGGGACTCAAACCTCTAGGCACTCTCTCAACCTTTGAGCAGGAATTTCCAGGGGCCTGGAGTCTGTGTTTTAAAGCTTCCAGGTATTATAGGGACACATTCATATACATTGCAATCAGTTTTTAAAAGCTATTTATACAATTGTAATGATGACCACATTTTGCTACTTCTTACATCTAGGGGTGCTTACATAGCTGTGCTGACCCCTGGTGGAAACCAGTTACCCAAGTGACACCATCAGAGACCTGGACCACTTGGAGAGTATGACAACATTCGAATGACAGATTTGAGCCAGGCTCCAGGTCACCTCCCCTTATTGAAGGGAATGGGAAAGCAAACCTAATGGTCATGGGACCACAGCACACCCAGATAAAGATCCTAACTTAAAAGAAATGCACATAAAGAAAAAAAAAAATGACAGCAGCGAAGAGAGTACCAATGTGGGGTAAAAAAATAAAAATAGGCTCTTGTATCCACTCAAGCTCAATCACTACTCACTTAGCCCCTCATAAACGGGAGTGATTGTTTAACTCCCATCTGCCAAGGTTTTAATTTACATGCCCTATATTCTATTTTAAGGGTTCCCAGGCTTCCCAAATGAGCACACGATTTTCCTCTTCCTTTTTTAACTGCCCTTTTTTTCAATGAAAGAAATTGCAATGGCTTGCTTTTTTGTTGGAAGAGTTTTTCTGGTTTCTTATTCATTGTTGCCCTCCTCTAAATACTAAATACTCCTCATGCAAACTTAAGCCTTTAACTCACGTCCCTTCTAGTTTGATGTTCTCTTGTCTTCTCTGGTAGAGTCCTGTGTTATTCCGGCTGCTCGGAGCAGGGTCCAGGACTGTCCACGGCAGGCATGACTCCTCCCTTTGGCCACAGCAGTTTGGCTGATGAGCACAGAGAAAGTCTGCGCGTCTGTACAAAACCCCAACCACCCCAACCCCCACTTCTTTTTAAAGTGAAATATGTCTGCATTTCAAACTCCATCATGGCAACTGAACGCCATAAAGGAGAGCCTCCGTTCTGCTGGAGGCATTTTCTGGATCTTTGGAGGGTGATTCCATTTCATGTTGCAAAGATTGCATGTGAGTATGCAGGAAAGAGAGAGAGAAAGAGAGAACATTGAGAATTGAGAGAGGGAGAGAGAATGGATATTCTAGTAAAGTAATGTGTCTGAGTCCTGGTGGGTCATGCTACCCTAAATAACTTGGGCTTGCACTGGCTGGCTTTTGTTCATAAAATGCTAATCCTTTCAGGTGCAGATCTATATAAAACAGTGGGGATTCAAGGGTGCACAGAAATCTCACCTCTCTTCTGCTACGTAAGGTAATGTTTAAACTAACAGTTTGAAATGATTTTGAGGGGATTAACAAGACATCATTTGAAAAACTTTGAGAATCTTTATCAAATAGTAACACGTGCCATATGGTATATGCGACGTCAGACTAACAGCACCAGGTAGAGAGCACTGTGATTGTTTTCTAGATTGCCTTTGAATGCACAGATGTCAGGGAAAAAGTTAATTTCTCACGTCAACTATGATGATGGGGGAAGGAGTCGTTTCCTTTCATAAGGAAAAGCACACCTGGTATTGGAAAATAATTCTCCTTTGCTTGCAGGCAAAATGAGGCAATGTCTTAAATGTAATGCCCAGAGTCCCCTGATGCTGGATGAGTGTGGCTTGCGTGACTGCCCTCCTCGCTTCAGACAGGACAGTTGCTGTTGTGAGATGCTTTGCATGGCTTACCTCTCCTAATGCCCCCGGCCACCATGGGAGGTAGTATCCCCATTACCTACGTCTTCAACAAGGAGCGTACATGGTGGGGCTAAGATCCAGAGGCAGGCTCCTCACCACAGCGTGGAGGCTTCCTCCCTGAAGGCACTGTGTGTACTCATCATCAGCCAGGCTGCCATCTTTTAGGGGAACAATTAACTTCCTGGAGTTGGGGAAACCTGAAAGGAACGAATGAGTAAGTATCTGCAAGAGAAAGCACTTCTGCGTGAAGCACAGACCCGCGGGCACTCTGGCTGGTTTGGTGAGCTGGAGAAGTGGGGCAAGTATTTGATTAGTCAGTTCTAGAGCCAACGAAAATGTGAAATTGCTTTCACAGTGATCTCATTTTTTTGCAGTCCTGTTGCGCATTAACGTGAGGCCCATGTGACCTGTCCAGGTGTGCAATGGAAGGACATTTGCTTCAGGGCCTGTGCTTTCTTGCATTTTGTCTGTTTGCTCACTGGAGTAAGCCAATGCCCGAATGGCTTTGGGTCAGCTAGCCAGTGACGGTATGGCTGGCGTGTCTGGTTGCTGCCCACGATGTGTTGGGCAACTCTGGGGTGTGGACACCAACTCAGGATGGTAAACACAGCGGAGGAAAATCAATCACATTTTGTAAAAAAAAAAAAAAAAAAAAAACACTAGCAAACATCACTGTGGCGGCTAAACATTTTGAGTCATTTCAGGGCAAAGTAAGCAAGGGAACCCAAGGCTGCTCAAGCCCACCCAAGGTGTACCTGCTGGGCGGTTACGAACATAGATTTTGCAGCTGGACCTCCTGGGTTTCACTCCGCCACAGCTCTTGGGCTGCTTTTCAAGCTCTGTGCCTGGATTGCTCACATCTGAGAAGAGGCATAATAATAGCATCTACTTCATAGGGGCTATTGCTAGGACTGGATGAATCGATACACTTAAAACAGCAGAACAGGGTTTGGCGACAATACACGCCCTGCGGTGAAGTCATGTGTTACTATTTTGATGCTGATCAGTGATCCCCACAGCCAGGTCTCCTTTTCTGAATCAGGTGGTTTTCCTCTCTGTACTCATCACTTTCACTCTCCTGTTTCCCACTGTGGCCCTGGGAAGTCGGCAGATACTATATTATCCCCTTTTTGCTGATGAGGAAATGGCGCGGGATGGGATTAAGTGAGTTGCCAAGTGCCTGAGTGGGGAGCCAGCTCAGCCTCCTGGCTCAGCCCCTAGAGCTTTCTACGATCTTGCAATAAAGCCTCAGATGAAAAGGGAGCAGCCCTGTCTTTGGTCCAAATCCTGCCTTCTCATCCACGATGTCATTGATCCCTCCATCCACATGGTGCTCCCGATGGTAGGATGTGCTGCTGGATCAGAGTCTCTTCACTAAGGTTCATTTCCAAAAGCTATTAGAAAGACATTTTCCACCCCAGCGATGTCGTGCCTGTCCTCCGGCAACACTTGCTCTGTTTTTGCATTTCTTGATGCACAGAACAGGTGCGGTGATGTTTCATGGTCCGCCTTTCCTTTGCTCTGCAAAACTAGGATGGCAGCTCCTTGGGTAGCTGCTTTGCTCACCGCAGGAGCTAAGCTGAGAAGCACGGGTTCTTTTCGGCTCAGCAGATGTTAAGGCGATAAGCTGCACTTTTTAGAGCCTCCGGGAGGCTCAGCCAGCCTGGGCTGAACTCTCGGGGCCTGTCTGGTTCTCTGCTCTCCAGCGGCTGCGGTTATGGACGTGTGTCTGAGCTCCGAGCAGCAGACCGGGCGCCTGCAGGAAGCACCGTGCAGCCCAGATGGCTGCTTAGAGCCGGCGGAGGGGGCTCCCCAGGAGGACGGCACCGGTGGACCCCCAGGAGGTAACCTCCTTCCTCACCGGGACACCTTGTCAGTTGCTTTCCTGGCCATGGCATTTCCCAGTTAACTTCAGTGACAAGAATTCCCATCTCCTTTTAATTCTAGATTGTTCCTATAGCGAAGCTTAGGAGAAAAGTGCCTTTATGCAAGTCTGAGCATAGCATTAAAAGTTATCCCAATTTTTTCATTATTTACTTAAATCTAAATTTGTCTCATCCTATGTATAAATCTCAAATGGTTACATTTGTGTCACAAGAATCTTTAAAAAGAAACAAAATCTTGGTTCATGTCTGCTTTTCGCCAACATGTTCTCCTGGCAGCTGTGTCATACGTGGGTTGCATTTCTGGACAGGGACTTGGTAGTAATAAATAATAGACATAACAAATAATGTCAGAAAAGCCAAAGTATAGCCTTCCAAACATTTATAATCATTTAACATGGTAAAGTTATGTTCCAGCTCAACTAAGACGGGATGCTATTTATTTTTACTAAACCAGTGTACGTAAAAAGGCAATTATATCTCTAAAATCTGATCTAAAACTCTCAGACTAGCATTGATACAATAAATGAAAACATCTAGTGTGCAATAAGCATAAATTTCTTTATCTTTGTCGAACACAGAAGGGTCTTCTGGGAGAATATTTATGTGCCTGCATTTCTTTACAATGTTGGTTGGAAAAATATATCAGCTCATTCGTCTGTGAAATAATGAGCCATTCCAATTCAGCCCATTGACTTTTTCCACTGTCTTGAGAGAAAAATAGGTCCCCAGCTGGTGAGATGTGGGAGGAAGGGAAGAAGGACCTGTCTGAGCCACAGTGGGGGAGGGCAGTCTGCAGGGGCTGGCGTGGGTCCCGGTTGGTCTGGCTGCTCCAAGTCACCTACCCCAGTGACGAAACCTCAGAGGAAAAGGGAGCAGCCCTGTGCCGACTCCTTGCACCGACCAGCCTGAACCAGCCCCTGAATTTCAGGGATTTTTTTGAAGGTTGTTGTTAAACATGGCCATTATTGAAATGTGAGTTATGAAAACTTACCACTAAAGAGATTATATAAAAGCCAAAGGTATATTAAAAAACGAAGGTAATGGATACTCACAACTCATCCTGATGTACTTTATTACGTTTTGAGATTATGAGCGTCTATGCTGCTGAGCTTCCTGGTGTCCGTTGCCCTGCCTGGTAGAAAGCAGGTGGAAAGCCCCGGTCATGGTGGGCAGGGCATGTCTTTTTCCGGGGATGTCTGCAGGTAGTTTGAAGTCGCCGAGACGGGAGCATTCCTACCATGGTGACCATCAAACCCTACAAATCAGTGCTTCATCCCCTTGCCCCAAGCTGATGGTTGAACATTTCCTGGCACGCCATGGTCTATTCCTCTGCCTTTTTATCATCTCTCCAACAGTTCCGTCAGCTCGAGGGGAGAAGCTAGGGCCTCTTTGGTCGTTCACAGATAATGAGCTGGTGGTGTTAGATGTTAGGAGCTTCCCCTAATAAGAGGTGGGTGAGGGACACAGGTCTCCCTCCCAGTCCTACAGCCTCCCCACAACCCCTACCAGGACGGTGTCTTGTGCCTGATTTGGTCACTATTTATTAGCAGGCTCAGGGCACAGACTTCTCCCCCGGGGGTGGAACTCACACTACATCAGACCTGGCGCGCGGGGGTGGGGGGTGGGGGGGGTGGCGAGAACAGCACCCTGGGGAGCTGTGGACATCTGTCATGGTCCCTGTGCTCAAAGACTATTTCTCAGTCTGCTGCACACGGACACTTTTTGGGTAAAATACAGCAAAAATTCATTTCTAGAAAAACACAATGAAAATACATGTGAAGACAAAACACAAGCCCTGTGTTTTGCTAACTGGACATGGTCAAACTGCTGGAAACATTTCTAAGAGCAGACCCGAAATGTCTGTGTTCTTCTGTGAACCTGTTCGGATTTGCAGACCGGCAGCACAGGAGGGTTCTCGTGCAGATGCTAATCAGTGACACGCAAAATCGCCTGCTTCTGAGGGGTGGATGCCCGATTAGGTGTCTCCAAACACCCTCTACCCTTCACCCCGTATTCGCGCCCTGCCCCTGCCGCCTCCTCTTCCGCCTGGGGTGGGGGGACATTTCTGATTAGAGTGCCTCGGAGGTTAACTGACCACTCCTTGTCGCTATTTTCCAAAGCCCACATTCCACCTGTGGTTAGAAAGGTCCCTGGTGGATCTCAGCGAGCAAAGGCAGGTTTCACGCAGGTTTCCCTCCAGCTCCTCGCTACTGATTCCTTCTCACTGCTGGCACCAGCAGCTTCTCTTTCGCTGCCCGCCCCTAGTGTGAGGGCACGCGGCATCCCCACTCCTGACATCCTCACGCACTGCTCCTGTTATCCTGAAAGACCCAGCAAAATCTGCACAGTCTCGGCTTCCATGATGTCAGCCCCGATTAGGTGCTCTTTTCCGCTCATTTTATGTGATATTTGAGAGCTGCTCATGAGTTTAAAGGGTATTTAAAGCAATTGTAACTTAATAGGCAGAGCTCATCTGACAGCCTCCCCCAGGACTGTGGAGCTGGCTCGTGTTTGGGTGACCTGTACCTTTTGAGGAGCAGTTGTAGGAAGGATTTAAGGAACATGCTCCAGCCAACGTGTGGGAATGTTCCTTCACTTCAAGTCCTAAAAATAGGTCTGTGTTTGCTTAGGTCCGCATCCAGACAGCGCATTCTTGCCATCCTGCTGGTAGGCTGGCTTCCTCCTGTCACCAAAACAGAGGGGTGGGGACGGAGCCACACCTCTCTGTCCTCTGCTACCTCGCAGAACTAGCCGGGGCATCCTCTGGCGTTCCATTGTCTCTCGGGAACGTCACACCCGAACTTCGTGTCCCTGTCGCTGGGCATCACTCCGTTTTGTGCTAGTTTGCAGCCAGTCATTGCTGGCGTCACCCCTCTCTGTGGGAAAACCGCCCAGGCCCTTCCCATCTTACAAGCTGTGCCTACTGTGTACTTGCATTAGATCAACAAATCATGGAAACTATTCCATTTTCTGCCCCCACAGATTCAAACAAGATAGAACCATCTCTTCGTAGCCTCCAGAAATTTGTTCCTACAGATTACGCCAGCTACACTCAGGAGCACTACATGTTTGCAGGCACGAAGATCGTCATCCAAGAGTCAATAGAGAGCTACGGAGCGGTGGTGTGGCCGGGGGTGAGGCAGCCATTACCTCTGGGAAGTAGGGGCTCCTGGGGGCGACAGTGCCACATGTTGGGGCTGCCGTGGACAGGCTGCTGAGTGCTTTCCCGTTCTGTACTTCTACAGGGGAACTTCTTGGCCCCAGGGGGCTGGGGGAGGGCTTGGCTCCCCAAAAGCATAACATCTCTCCCAGAAGCCATCATTTCCCTCTGTGCCATTCTTGAAATATTATTTTTTACATTAAGATCAGCTTGAGTATATCAGGAAGTGAGATGAAAAATTCATATGAATTTTGAGAAAAAAAACAATCAGAGCCGAGTGCTCGATTCTCTTCTCCGCCATGGGTGTTCCCGAGGAAGTGGGTAGGAAGCTGCCTGCCTCTCCTCCCTGCAGCGGCCCCAAGAAGGGGGCATGGAAATGGGGGAGACGCTCTGAATCTCGAGTCAATCTGCTAGCTTGGTGCCCGCCACCCGGGATTACTAACACACCACTGTTTGCACCTGCCAGCTGGGGAGGTGGGGGCTCAGAAAAGTTGACTCATTTGGGAGAGCTGTGCCACCGCATTTGGGACAGCGGGCCTCCCATGCGAGCTCGGTTGTTCTTTGAGAGGTTCCGGATTCAGGCTGCTCTGTCGTTGACGGGGCATGGATGGCCCAGGGTTTGGGTTCAAATGCAGATCTGGGACTTGGAAGTGCTGCCACTCGGGGGCGGGGGGACGTTAGGCCTGCTGTCCCAGGGACCGCAGCTGAGCACCCGGGGTGGAGGTGCCATGGAGCTTCCTGGGGCAGGTGGCCTGGTACCAGTGGCAGGTGACAAGGAGGGTGGACGAGGGGGAGGGGCTGACAAAGGGCTCCAGGCTCCTAGAGCTGCCCATCTCCACCCCTCCAGCTAAAGAAGCTCAGTATTTCTTCCCTATGCGTTCAAGTATGATTTCCTTCATAGGGAAATCCTCTTCTTTGGCTTAATAACAAGTTTAAAAACCACCAAACTGCTCCCCAGCTTCCTATGGTAATATATTTGGCAAACTGACAACCATAGCAGGGTTACCAGGAGATCAGGAGTGGAAGAATATCTGTCCACGGGACCATTTTATTCTCACCAAGGCCTCAACCTTTCACGCACCAAACCCTGGCCTCTCCCAGCACCGCAGTCTCCTGAAAGCTGCAAAGGAAGGGTTGTCATGAAGCAGGAAAACACCCTTCCTCGTGGGACTCCAAGTGCAGCTGTCCATGAAAGAGGTCCCTCTCCCGTCTGCTAACAGGGCTGGGAAGGTGGGGGTGAAGAAATGCAGTGCTTCCTGAGAAAAGCTTTGTCTCCGGGCAGGGGACTGCGGGAAGCCTGGAAACCCCCTCAAAGCACATCTTCTTGGTGGCTCTAGTTGACACTTCCTCCTATTGAAACCCCTGCCACCACAAATCTCTATCCTTGCTCTTCATCCGGAGAGTTCCTTTCCGAGGGCCAGAGCTCCGGGCAATGCGCTGCGCGGGGCTGTTTCACCGCCGCCCCCGCCGGACACTCCGGGCGCGGCCCTCCTGCTTCAGCACCTAGGGCACCTCTCGCTGGCCCCCGGTGCCCCCAGCCTGTGCCTCCTGACGCCCCTCGCGTGCCTGAGTCCCCGTGAGAGGAGACGCGACTGCACGTTCGTCTGGGCCCGTGGACTCTTCACTGTGAACACACGGGGGTGAGAGGCAGCGGCCTGTGGGCGGGGGTTGCTGCCGCCCCTGCCCTGGCCGGCTCCAACGGTCCCGGCTGCCCCCACGCCAGCCCAGGCCCCCCCACGAAAAGTGGCCTCCCAACAAGGTCAGAGCAGCCACAGGAAGATGAGAGGTCAGAGTGCGCACAGACGAGAGGTCAGTTTGCTTCGTCATCTCAAGATTCACGTCGTCACACGGAACCCTTCCAGAGCTCTCAAATCTGCGGCGCTGCGACACCCCATCGCATAAAGATGAACGCCTCAGCCGTCAGCGCAAGTCCAGTACCCTTTATCTCTTCGTAGAAAGGTCAGGAGAAGGGGAGGCAGAAGAGAATGAAGAGAGAAGGAAAGGAACGTTTTGAGCTTCTGCATTCGAAGTTATCTTAACTCATTCACATGCTTTTTAGCATCTCCTCGCTGCTCCTCAGTGTGGTCCACGGACCAGCAGCATGGCCATCGGCCGGTGCTCTGTAGAAACGCAGTCTGGAGCCCCGCACGGCCCCGGAGTGCGCGCACCCTCAGAAGCACTGTACTGTTTCTTGGATGACTGCTAAAAAAAATAAACTGCCCAGTTGTGCGGGGTAGCAAAGTTCTAACCCGCCTGAACTTCGAGAAAGGAGTCTGGAGGGAAGTGGGGAAGACGTACAGCAATGCTCTTGGGAGCAGGTGGCGGACGGCGAGACCAAACCAGAGCAAGAGTTGCTGTGTTCAGGCCTCCTCCCTGGACTTGCAAGAGCCTAGTGGACCTTCCTCTTCCTGGACACTGACCCAGAGTTTTCAGATAGATGTGATTTAGCAAGTCTGTGTCTCCGGTTCCTCTGCTGCGTGTCACAACTTTCATAGTCCAGAGGTCCATATAGGGCATTGAATGCATATTTCAATTCTTATGCGCCCCTCAATAAACTGCAACTATTAACATCTCTTGTAGTATTTCGCTTGGGGTAGGGAAGGGGAGTCGGGTCGCCACTGTTTTCCAATGTTCCAATGCTCAGGTGACAACTGCAAATATCTTTTTAGGCTACGGCTTTGTGTCAGTATTTGGAGGAACATACAGAGGAACTGAATCTCCAAGATGCTAAGATACTTGAGATTGGTGCTGGACCAGGCCTTGTCTCCATTGTGGCCAGTATTCTAGGTTTGTCTATTTATTCCTGACTTTGTTTCAAAACACCTTGACGTTGATGGCAATGATAGCGAGTGCTTTCTGTGTGGCCGGCTGCGACTCAGATGCTTGGCCATGATCTCACTCACTGAATCTCCCAAAATATCATGAGCTAGGAATTAGTCCTGTTAGCCCGGAAATAAGATAATCACATGTGAGAGAGAGGTTAGGGGACCTGCCCAGCCCACCGAGGACCGTGTGATGAGGCTGAAATTCTGGAGCTGTGACTCTCCCGTTGTAAACAGCTACGTTATGCTGTCTCCTGTTTATCGTCACGAATATTATAACTAACATTTTGAAGAAAAATAGGTGAGTTAATCCGACGTGAAGCCAGATTCATACACCACATGCAGGTTGTGAGATCCGGGCACAGAGCAAGAGGTGCGTACGTATGTGGCGTACTTCTGCCTACAATGTTACAGAGCTTCCTCTATTAAATCCAGTCTGGAAATGGGGTGGTCCACTTTGTGAACTCTTGCCACTAGCTTTAAAACGCCTAACAATTAATTTAACAAATTTAGGTTGGAGAAAGGCAGTCATACAAAATAGATGAAATTTTCAGATAAAGAGAGTTTTAGAAGGAAAAACATGGTGAATTATTATAGTAAGCAGCTAATTATCCTGAAATCTCCCAACACCGCATCACTGTTTCTTAAAAAATGATAACATTATTCTATTTCAGTAGTTCTCAACCAAAGGTGATTCTGCCCCATAAAGGACATATGGCCACATCTAGAGACACTTTTGATCGTCATGAGCTGGGGGTGGAGTCGGGGGACAGAGACCCTGGACGCCGTCAAACATCAGACAGCGCACAGGGCAGAGCTCCCCACGGGAAAGAGTTATCTGGTGGGATTGGGTCAAGTATGTCCAGCCCACGTGTCAATGCAGACAAAACTGAGAAGCCCAGTTTCATTTCTTGTGTCTCCCTGAGTGTCTACGTCTACCGTGGCTGCATGTTTTCAGGTAGTTATTACAACTTTTCTCTTTATCTCTTAGGAGCTCAAGTCACAGCAACGGATTTGCCTGATGTCCTAGGAAACCTTCAATACAATCTTTTGAAGAACACATTAAAACGTGCAGCGCATCTGCCGGAAGTGAGAGAGCTGGTTTGGGGAGAGAGCCTGGAGCAGCACTTCCCCAAGTCGACATTTTATTACGACTATGTTCTGGCCTCAGACGTGGTCTACCACCACTACTTCCTGGACAAGCTGCTCGCCACCATGGCATACCTTTGTCAGCCAGGGACGGTGTTGCTTTGGGCCAACAAATTCAGGTTCAGCACCGATTACGAATTCTTGGATAAATTCAAGCAAGTTTTTGACACAACACTCGTGGCTGAATTTCCAGAGTCATCAGTCAAAGTTTTCAAAGGAATACTAAAATGGGACTAAATTAAGCAGAATGCCTTCGAAACATTAGTGTGTCTTTTGAGCAGTGTTAGAACTTGTCAACAAAAGACTTTTTGTGAGGTTGAGGGGGTGGTGCATTAAAACGACTGGTGTGCCTAGAACAAACTAATTTAATGTTACAGCAGCTTTCTAAAATAACCTATTTACAATCACCTGGTTAATCTAAATATCTACAAAGAGTAATATTGAAAACATAAAAGTAGCTGTGTTGGCTTCCAAAAAGTCTCAATTGTTTAATAAACTTTATATAATAAATTCATGGATTTCCCCGTTGTTCGACTGCAAATTTGTCAATACGCTTTGGTCACATGCTTTTTGAAACTGAGCTTGAAAAGGTCCTTCTATCTTAACTTTGAAGAATTTAGCTGCAGCAGATTTAGCTGTGGCAAAAGGAGAGGCTACCGAGTGACAGAAAACAATAACAGGCTTCACATGGATTAAAAATGAAGAATACGGGAATGGTACTGGAATAAGGAAATGGATGTTGTGTAGGAATTTCCTAAGAGAATCCAGCCTACAAATACCCTACTTCCGTGCCAATGAATTGCTGGGATCATTTCAAGTTAGATTTCTGGATTGTTTGTTTCCCCCCCCAACAAATTTATGATTAAAATTTCTAGAAAAGTAGGAAAGAATGGAATTTGTTTGTTTTGATAAAGACTATAAAAAATCTAAAACAAATCATGATTATAAAATGTTAAAAGCTTCTTCTCTGATAGGGGAAAACAATAAAAAATCCAGCCACCACCATTTCTCAGCATTATACTAGGGGCTTTAGCCAATGTGGGAAAGCAAATGAATAAAACACGCACATTTCGGACGCAAGAAAAGGGACACTATTTGTGGATGATAGGATTGTTTATGGAAGCCAGGGTCAGCAAACCTTTTCTGTAAAGGGCCAGCTAATAAATATCTTCAGGCCACACACTGTTTCTACAGCATATGTGTATTATATACATATTTACAGCCATTTACAAAAATTCAAGACCCACTCTCAGCTTGGGGACCCTGCAGAAAAGCAGGCTATGGATCGGATTAAATGTGTAGGCTCCGGTTTGCTGACTCCTGGGACTGTGAATAAGCTACAGTGGAACTACTGGAATTCTTGAGTTTAGCAAGGTTGCCAAATGTCAATATATAAAGCTCAGTGATATTACAGCATGGGAACTGACCCCTAAATCTCTTCTTAGACTTGTAAGTGGATTTCTTTCACATATCCAGGACAAAAGGATAGGATGATCATATGCTTATTTCATTATGTTCTAAATGGATACAGGTCTGCCCTTTCAGAAAAGCCAGATTGATTATAATTATGAAGACTCTTTGTCTTCAAACTTTTATAGGAAAACTTAAATATATTGGAAGTAGATGAATCATATATTTAAACATGTGCAGTTTATTGTATGGCAACTATAATTCAATAATGCTCCATAAGTAAGTACATGAAAGAATCATGACCCCACCCCCATATGGATTTTCAACTCCTGGCAAATCTTGTTTTTATCTGTACCTCCACCTACTTCTCCAATTCTGTATTAATTAGAAGGAAATAATAGATATCCTTTCTTCTGTAGATTTGGTTCAGATATATATAAAACACATAACCAAAATACTTTATCACATTTAAAAATATATTTTATGTAATATAAAATTTTATACTAAGTAATTTAGTATTACATATTAATATATTGAAAAATCTAGGGTTCCAATTTCTATTTGTCTCCTAAATGTCATGACATTTATTTTTAGAGTTTGTCTGAATCAGGACCCAGATGAGGTCCGCGTTGGATTCACTGATTGGCTGGCATGTATCTGAAGTCTCTTTCGACCTATAGCTCCTCCCTCCCTCTTACTTTTTCCTCTGGCCATTTATCTGCTGAAGAATGCAAGTTGCCTGTCCTGCGGCATTTCTACCTGTTGTGTTATGCTGACGGCATCACCAGGGTATCCTTCAAAATGTCCCTTCACCCTGTTCTTCCTGTAAATTGTACATTTTAATGACTCAGCTCTGGGACCACCCAGGGCAAGCCCAGCTTGAACCAAACTCCAGCCAAGTTATACTCATGAGTGAAAAGAAATGATTGTTGTTAGAAGCCACCGAGTTTTGAGGTAGCTTGATAGGCAGATCACTGAGGCATATAGGTTAGTACCTTTTAAAATCACACATAAGATGAAAATTATAGGTCTTTCCAGCCGCTTTATATTCTACTCACATTTTGGATAGGGCTTGGCATAGTCAGATTCTAGAACTTTCATGTCATGACTGGAAATGCAGGCAGTCCTGGACATCTGTCCTTGATCCTGGAACTATAATTATTCATGTTTGACCCTTGAGAGGACATGGCTTTAATAAATTTTACACTTGCTTGTTAATTCTTTGAAATCGTCTCACAAAAGCACGCGTTCTAAATGACACTAACACGAGACCTTTGCAGGAGGGGGCAACTGGCCTGTTGCCACGCAGTGCGCAGCGCGGTAGACCGTCTCTGCATCTTGCCCTGCCGGCTGCCCGCCCGCGGGCTCCGGGAAGGCCCTCCTGCGGGTGAGACACCCTGGGCCCTTCACCGGAGAGCAGTACTTACACCTCCCACTTCTTTCCCAGCTTCCTCCTTCATAATGACTAATCCAGTTTTTTCCTCCTTTAACTACATTCAGACTAACAAAGTTCAGAGCTTATTCTTACTTTCTTATTCCTTAAGGAAGTCTCTGTTGAGTTTTTTCTGAAGATTGGGGGAATGAAAAGGATCCCTCCTTTCCATCTCTATGCATGCTTCTCTGACTTAGATCCTACAGAGAAAGACAAAAACATACCTTTTAATGCTAGGCAGTAAAGAGCACAGAGAATGAAACACTGCAGAGGAAGACTCAAGTCAATTAAGATTCAATAAATTTTGAGTTGGAATAGACACACTGAATATACCACATGAATTTTCTGGATGAGACCTGTAGAGGTCAAGTGATGGGGCTCATCAGGGCACGAGCCAGGACTAGAGAGACCCGGGCTGGGATTCAGCCATCCGGTCCAAACATTTCTTCATCAGAGTGGGGAAGGAGGAGAGGGACCAAATGGGAAGGAGGGGACCGGGCCAGGCTCTTCCAGGGTGAAGACAAGTTATCCAAGGGGGGGGGGGGTGAGAAATCCCATGATGGCAAAGCTCCTACAGATGACAAGTGGGGAGCTGTCACTAGAAAGGGTCCAGTGACCTGTGCTGAGCACACGCTCTGTACCATCTCTAATGTTTAAGAAGTACCTAGCTCTTTCAGTTGTCTTCAGTGCATGTGGTACAAAAATTGTCCATTACCAGAAACAGGAAAACTGTCCTCAGCCTTTTTTTTTTTTTTAAGATTTTATTTATTTATTTGAGAGAGAGAGAATGACCAGGGGGAGGGGCAGAGGGAGAAGCTAACTCCCCACTGAGCAGGGAGCCTGATGCAGGGCTCCATCCCAGGACCCTGGGATCATGACCTGAGCTGAAGGTAGGCGCTTAGGGGACTGAGCCAGCCAGGCATCCCTGTCCCTGGCTTTTTAAAGAACTGTTTTACATCCTATATTACCAGTGATGATTTTACTGAGGACACTTTCTTCTAGAGCTGATTCAGGTTCAGCTGTCACCATGGAGGCAGTGTGATCTGGACAGAAAGCAGAGGCTGACAAGATAGCCACCAAGTCAGGGGCTCTCACCATGGGTTCCACTGATGGAGCTGATCTTTCAGAAATCACTGTGCAAAGCAGATTTTGCCAATCTGCGGATGTATCTGCAACTTCGTATTAAAATTTTACCATCTATGGAAGACCTTAGCCCCAAGAGAAAAGTAGTAATTAGAGAAGTTTTTGTTACAATCGAGAACCAGGAAGTGGCTTGAGCCTTAAAAAACAAAACAAAAAACAACACCCAAACTTGCCTGAGAATATTCAGGCTTTACCGAATGTACTATTTAAAAGCTCCATTATTTCACTACCTCCCCCTGAAAACACACAGCTCTCTTGTTTGCTTTCTAGTACCAGCAAGAGGGGGGCTAGGAGGCCCCCAACTCACAGCATCACATACATGCAGGCTGCCATTAGCTGGCCTGTTGGGAGGGCCCAGCTGCTCCCTGTACCTGGGGCTCCACATTGTTCTTCAAGAGTGTATCCAAAATCCACCAGGGGCTGAATTCTTCTTCCACATTAAAAAATATAGCACAAAGACCAAAACCTGAGGGAGAAAGTAAGAATTCAGGGAGCTCTGGAATGATGGTGTTTTTATATAAAAATAAGTCGTATTTGAAGGATCCAAGAATTAATTGTATCTTCACCTAACTCAGAAGATAGTCCTTCAAAATAAATGTACTACCAGAAAGTTTCTAACCTTAAATTTATATTAAAATTGGATGCTAAATCCATGTACTTAAAAAAAAGTGTGATGTCCATGAAAATTGGGGACCCATTTTGCCAGTGAAAAAGCACTTGTAAGGATTTTCTCCTTTCTAAAGCAATGAGAAAACTGGCAAAAATTCTGAGGCAACTTTTCAGAAATGTGGAAACTAACCAAAGGCCTGGAGCAAGCTGAAGTGTGTTTACTCAAGTAAGATGACCAAATGTCAGCACAAACAGCATACTTTGTGATGTTCCAAACTGCCCTGTTCCATCCCATCTCCAGCACCATCAGTTGCCTGGAAAACCAGCAGCCTGGCAATCACTGGAGGGAGCCCAACAGGGGTGGGAGGTTCTCCCAAGCTTGTGATGGTTGTTCCCTAGAAAACCCCACAGGCAAAGCCTTCATTTTACTAGACTCAGCTTGCTCTCAGGCTGAGGGGCCTTTTCCCGAGGGGGTGTTTGTCTAGATGATTACAAGCAATTGTGTAATTTTGTGGCTGCCTGAGATGGTGCACAGCTGGGGCTAATCCAAAGGCTTAAAAGGAAAAGCTGGGAAACGAAATGTTCACAGGGGCTTTGAAACCTGGTATCCAGAAGGCCACGCACATCCTAGAGCTGCACACATCCTCATGAAGAACCTGAGAAGGACCCGAGCTTTCACCTCTGGCTGCCCCTGGGGCTCTGTGCAAGCAAGCAGCACGCACTAGGAATGGCAAAACCTGCGTTATAGAACGGATTCTATAATTAATAATTAACCAGTCGGTCAGTCACCCTACCCTTTCTGAACCTCTCAATTTCCTCACTAAATGAACATGTATACATGGGAACCTGTATGACTGAGGATGAAAGTACGTGTGTTTGTGAGAGAACATGCATGTGGTTGTTCGTGGTTGGACTTTAAATTCTAGATGGCTCAGAAACTATATGCAAAATGTTTACATGCATATCTGTATTTTTTCCAAAAAGGCTCTAATGTTTTTATCATCTAAAGGGGTCAATAACCAAAAAGTAGTTATGAGAGACAAGATTAACTGGTAGGTCTTTTATAATAGTAAATTCTAAGGGAACAAGATTTGAAAACCATACACACACACAAACACATTTGCTGTCAGTGAGTAGAAGCTTTTCAATATTGTCTATGTGTGTCTTTTTATTTTATGGAGGAAGGATGAGAGAAGCAAGTATAGTAGCCAGAAAGATAAAAATAATAAAAAGCCAAAACATACACAAAAGTTAATCAAACAAGAATTGGCAATATATTCAAATAAATGCAAGCCTATAGGAAATATAAAATAAATTACCTCATGTTGAAATTTTTGTCTCTTGATTTAATGTATTATTTCTGTTCTAACCCCAAATTTTATTTATGAAAAATTAAGACCAACTTTAAGAAGCTTCAATATTCACTTTTATTATTTATAAAAAAAATTAAGGTATCAGAATGCATATGGTATATACTGTGATCTTGGTTTTGCACATTTATTCACGTGTTTTACATTATTTCAACTTTAATAAACATACCATATGTGTATCTTTACAATACCTGATAAAGATTAAGCTGTCTGGCACTTATACATGTATTATTAGTTCATTCTGATGCTCTGCATGTCAAGAGGATGTTAAAAATGATCGACCCGAAATAACGCCAAGATGAAGATTTAGATTTAGTGAAGCAGTTATGCTCCAGCAATTGCCACACATTTATTTGTGCCGGTTTTATTTTTTCCCCTTAATTGAGTGTAAACTTTTGCAAAAAAAAAAAAAAAAAAAAAAAAAAAAAAAATCTGGAAATGAAGTTGTGTTACTTTTTAGTCCAATAAATAATTTTAGCTACGCTTAATGTAGCTTTTTAAGGCCTTCATACAATTGAAAAAATTAAAGTTGAGCATGTTAAAACCCTGTTCATTTATAAAATAAAAAATAGAATTTTACAGGTTTGCAGTTAAAAGTCAACTGTTCAAAACTGATCATGCATGTAATAGCTGCAACCCAACTGAAAGTCCTTGGTGCTGGCAGTCAGGGCACAGCCCGCTGCCAGCAATGTGAGGCATTAAAAAAACACCATGATGTCAGAGGTCTAGATTTACATGTATTAAGCCACACGCCAGCAAATTCTCTGATAAATACACATCATTTTAATAATCAGTATTTGATAGCGGATGAAAACATGCATTAGACTAAAAATGCCACAAATTTGTTTTTATATCCATTCACTATAAAACTTTCTTTTTTAAAATTTAAAGTCTTGTTTCCTATTTTAGAATACACAATAATCAGGAGGATACATGATGGGGAGCCAGTTTTCAGTAAAAGATGCACAATGGGTCCATCCAAGTAACTTCATCAGCTATAACAAAACACAAAAATATATTATTAAAGAACAGATTTTTTAAGCTCAATATTTAGAGTAAATTTTGTTATTTAGTAATAATAAAGCAGTGGCATGCAGAACTTTCCTTCTATCCAACCCACCCACCAACCACCCTTCCTACCAACTGATGTTACCATCAACTAACCTACCTGCTTTCCTACTGACCAACCTCTACTGGTGATTATGACCATCCCGGCCAACCTTCCTTCTTTCCTGTCTTTTACTAACCTTTTTGTCTTCCTTTCTTCCTTCACTCCGACTTACTTGCTCCCTTCCTTCCTACCAAACCAGTTGCCTTTCTTTCTTTCTTAGTCTGACCGTAAGCCAAACACTATTCTAGACATCGGGAAAACAGCACTGAACAAACTCACTTCCCACTTGCAGGAAAGTTGTGTTCTATTCAGGAGAACCAAAGAATAAATAAGCAAATCAATGAACAGATGAATAAATGAATAAGTAATTCAGCTGTATATATCAAGTAATACAATAAAAATAAAACCTGATGAGATAACAGAGTGATTGGGGAAATAAGATGGTCAAGAATGGAACCTCCAAGGAGGTGACATTTAAGCGGAGATTTGAAGAAGAAACCTACTCTGACAATCTGGGGAAGAGCTCTCCATATGGCTGGACTAGTGAGGCCCCTGGGCGGGAAGGGGTGGAAAGGGGTGGAAAGTGGCGGGGAGGGGCATGGTGGCTGTTTCAGGCGAGCAGAGAGGGCACACGTGAGGGATGCAGAGCCAATCTGGGAAGCGTGACAAGGGATGGGGCTGGGAAGGAAGGCAGGAGCCACGGAAGCAGTTTGAATTTTATCCTAAATGTGATGGGGCTTCACCAGGAGGTGTCTAAAGCCATCTTCTCCAGCTGTGGTGTGGAGAACAGACAGTACAGGAACAGAGTGGAGGGGACACAAGTGACAAAACATCCCCTGATGTGAACATCTGGGCCAGTCACTGGCTTTACTGATGTAAGAGCTCACAGATCAGAGTCGATGTGATGAGAATCACATTACACACATTAACGATTAGTTCCAGAAAGAGTTCTCTTAACCTATTCAAAGATCTGAAGATGCTAATTTAAAATGTCTTACAATTTGACTGACCAGTGAAGGTACACAGAAAAGGTCTAAGAGGGAAGATAACCTATACTTTAGTTACAAAAAACTTCCCCAGGAACTTACTGATCAGTTTCACATCCAAAGAATACCTTAAATAGAGACACCAGACCTTGGCCACATTTGGCATGACCAAGATACCTACCCAACCTCATATGCCCTTTAGGCACAAACCAACTGTGCGCGTCCAGAGACAAGATGAGGCCACGACGATTTCTGTGGACTTAAGTTTTCACACTTGACAATTAACTTGAAAGACTAGAATTTCTTATCTAATGTTTCTAACATCAACCACAGAATTTCTCTGCACATAATATGATATGTGGTAAAAATCACAAAATGGCCTATTGCTGCAAATGAAGAATAAAATCAAATAAAACTCTAAACGTTCAAACATTTTAGAATTGAGCCAACATGTATTTAAAAGGAATGATTTTTGTCTCCTTCATAAAGTAAACTCAGTCTTCTGACTATACATCTAAACTTCCTAATGCATTTTGCTTATGTTGAAAACATTTGAGGCTAAGTATAGGTTCTCTGGACAGGAGTTTTAAAAATTTAATAATAAGAAAAGTTTAAAAAATGTAAAGAGCTTATTGACTGTCTCTCATGCTTTTATTTTATAGTTCACGTTACACGAATGAGAGTAGTAATCAGTCAAGATAAAGTCAGTATCGCTAAATCACTATAATAAAGCTTTTAGCTATCTGATCACTACGCGATATTTAGGTGACACTTAACAGTGACAATTTAATATCACTTACTTGAATACAATTTTTCCAGTTTTCTTTTGTTGGTTTTTCTTCCACAAGTTTAGTTGCAAATTTAAGGCCTCTCCCATACAATTTATGTACTAATGCATGCTTGTATGCAAATGTTAAAACCTATAATGTAAAACAAGATAAGGCTTATCTATGAAATATTTACATTTTATGGCTTATAGCTTTAATAATGAAAACATTAAGGCCTTAACCGAAGTGCAGCTTTTAAAATGAACATTTTACATCAAGCAAATTTCAAAGATGTCTTGAAAGAACAAAAGTTGAATATTCTACAACTTATTTGGGGGAAAAAAATAAACTGTGATAAATCACTAGGCTCTTGGAATCTATACCAAAACACCTCTTTATGCAAAGGGGAGCTAACATACATGATCACAAAAATGCAAGTAAGGATAGCAGCACAAAACTACAGAGTCATTATAAATTACCAAAACTGCAAAAGGGGATAAAGTAAAAAAAAAATAAAAATAAAAAAATTATATAAATGTATTCTTACTTTCAATTAATTCTTTTTGTGTAAGTTTGTACCTTTAATTATTGCATCTGTCAAATATACTTGTAATTATTTATTCATATTTTTGGTCTCCACTTTTAGAATGTAGAGAATGACCTCAAAGAAAGGAATCCTATCACATTTACTTGTATTCTAGAGCCAAGCAAAGTGTTCACTTGTTCTAAGTGTAGTAAACAGATGGGTAATACAATGCATGGCCCCTAATACAGTGGTAGTACCATGGCAACCACGATTATTTGTAACAGTTTTACTACGATTTCCATCCAGTGTTTATCCCCCAGGCTCTTATTCATCTTTTTCTAGCAGCAAGCACAGCACTGGGTACGTAGCAGATACGCAACAGTCATCTGTTAGCAACGGCAGCAAACACTGCTCAGGTCAGTTCCTGTACTTAACACTCATTCACTAGAAACCGTGTGTACCGTCACTATCCTCCTTCAACAGGGAAGAAATTGAGGCATCAGAATTCAGTACCATGCCTAGGGTCATATAGATAGAAATGGTAGAAGTGGGATTCGAACTCCAGGGTCTGATTTCAGATCCAAATTCTCCCTCTCTGGTGCCACGCTGACGCCTTCAGTTTCCTATCACTCCCTTTCTCCAGCATGAGCACAACTGCACTGTGGGGAGAAACCTCAAACATTTAGGAAACTTTTTCTCCTTTCTCTGAGGTCTTTACTACAAATTATCGTAGTTAATCTAGAAAACAAGCATCTGTCTAGTAAAACAAAACTAATGTCTTGTGCTGGGTTAGAAGTCTACTGATTTCATTTACTTATTTTGCTTTATCTTCAGAAGAAAGGAAGATTGACAAAAACTTGTACTTATTAAGAATTACAGTAGAGAGCTAAAAGAGATTTAGAATGTTTTTATAACCCAAATCCAAAACGTTCGTCAATGTTTCTTCTTCTAAACTGGGTTTTAAAACTGATAAGCTATAAATCCAGATAATAATTATTTAAAAGTCATAAGGTTTTGAGAAAAATAACATCCAAAGTAACCAGAACGCCCCCCTCTCCATCCCCAACAAACCAGTACATGAACAGATATGGGAAGGCATAAACACAATTTCTAGATATTCTTAATTCCAGCTTCATACATAACTGGCTTAACCCTAAAGGCCACTACACACATTCTCAAACTGTTTTGCAAATTAGTTTGGCTAAAGAGCCACTATGCAGACAGAGAAAATAACAGTAAAGTGGTTCTAAAACAGGTAAGACAAAGGAGGTCTCACTAAACACAATGTCTTCTTCAGAGCCCAGCTTAGCCACACTCCATATATTTTCTTCCTCTTCTGGCCGGGGAGCTGGGAAACAGTAAAGAGTAGGCAATGGGGCACAAGGGAGGTTTCTGAAGAAACCCCCAAGAACTATGCCACAGCAAGACACACAAAGATTACCTTATTGTCAAAAAGATCAGTCCATTTTGTAGTTTCCCAAAAAGTTTCCATCACAGAATCCAGAGTATTTTCTCTTTCCTCTTCTCTTCCTTCGGTATCGCTCGAAACAGCCCCATCTTGATCTTGTGCGTGAAGAAGATGGTCAGCTAGGGCACATCCTTTTCTACAAAGGGCATCCACGAGCGTAGATTTCTGTTTGTCCATATCACTGTGTGCCAAATCAAAACAATTCACAGATCAGTAAAACTCTTTAAAAAGTACAGTCTTATCTGAAACTAATAAACTCATGCATTCTTTGCCTCAGATTTACAATGCAGAAATATTATTATACATCAAATAAGACTCCTTATTTTTAATAAACATCAAATGAGCCACTACACGATTATACAAATTAAATGAGATAGGACAGCTGTATTTGGTTGAAGCAGAATGCCACAAAGCAAAAGAAGTGAAAGTCTGTTCAGCTCTAAATTCCGTCAGCTAAATAACTCTTCATCAGAACAGCTTCTTTAAAAAAAACAATTAAAAAAATTTAAAAAAAAGAACAGCGTCTTTTAGGTATTTAGATTTCTTATAAATAGCAATCATCACATATTTAGGTACCAATGTACGAAAGTTCTTTCAGCAGTGAACTTTCATTTATAAATAGAGCAAAACACTGTAAAATGCTTCCTCTGTGCCAGTAACTGTTTTAGCACTTTTACATATTAACTCATTTACAGTCAAAACAATTCTATGAGTAAGATACTATTAATTATCCCCATTTTGCAAAGGAGGAAGGTGAGAGATTTGTTCCAGGTCCTACGGTTAGGAAGCAGCAGACTCAGGATTGGAAGCTACTTAGTGTCTGCTTCTAGAACCCCTGCTCTTAATCATTATGGTAAAACTGTCCTGCTGCAGGGCAGGAGACTGTGCTCTTCTGATGTATTCCAAGTGCCCAGACAACTCCTGCATAGGACAGAAACAATAAATCATTGTCGAATGAAATATAATAACGACCTACATCCAGGGTTGTTAGTCTTTAGGATACTTGCTTATCTGAGGCATTCTGTCCAACTCATGTCCCACACGTGTGAAGACAATGAGGATTAAAAGACTGAGAAGGTGCCCACAGGGCACTCAGACATGGATGAACACACTAACAGGAGGAATGGCTCTGAAGGACTCCGAGGAGAATGTGCGACATGAAATCTGCTGGCACTACAACATCAACACTTAGTACCAAGGGTAATTAAAATGAGAAAACAACAACTTGTTACAACCCAACAAAGTTACCCACCTTAATACGTTTGCAACATAGATAAAATTAGGCCAAAAAAGATGCCTAAGATTTCAGCAAAGAGTTTCAAAGCTTAAAGGAACTTTCACTCTCTTTTTGGGGAAACGTTGTCAGTGAACTGCTTCGTCACTTTGGACACCGGAACAAAAGGATTTCTGACTTGAAGGACATGTACAGAACTTCTCATTTACTGAGAGGTAAATCTCATTTACCCACCCCACCCCACCTTTTAGATGCCAGCCACCAACTGAAATGTCTTACCAGTACTTCATTTATACTTTACAGCAACCCTGGGAGTCGGACACAATTATTGTCCCCATTTTATGAAGAAGGGGGGCCTTGGAACAGAACTGGATTGGCAAGGCAGGTTTGATCATCCATGGCAGTGCTGACTGATTGGTCCTAGCTGCCCAGAGATGGGCTGGAAGGATGCAGAACTTAGGGGGTGACACAGGTGTGCTGTACTTGCCAATCCTCGACTGAACTACCTGCCAGACCCAATAACCCAGTTCTCTGATCCAATAACCTAAATTCCACATATTTGCAATATTCCTTCCCTACCCTCATCTAACTTAGGATCAGCTCAAATCAAATACTTTCTTAATCCACGAGGCTTTCTCTACTCAAATGAAATTAGCTCTCCTTCCTACAGGCTTGCACAATTTAAAATATTTATTATAACTCTTAATCACATCCTAGCTAGCACCTTAGTCTTCTGCATCAGAGCGTATGCTTCCTAAGAGTAGACAGTGTCCTATTCCATTTCTTTTTGTTCCTCTCAGTGATCCTTTACCTACAGTGTTCGCTCAATAAATACCTCAATCAAATCTAGCTAGAGGTACTGATCAAAGTGGTAATAGATATATTTTAGATCACCTACAAAAAGCTATTATCATTTTTAAGATTACCAAGTGGCTATCATAACTTCTGATGCATAAGTGACTGGAGTAAAAGCAGCTTTGCTTGGAAGTGAGAAATAAACGCTCCACTGCTGCTCCTTGTCAATGGATGACAGCCCCAAGAAACGCGAGCCCTCCTGAGACCACCTCGCCCCAGAACAGGAACTCCAAGCCTTCCGCCCAGCACAGCGTACCCGAGCCCAAGGCGGTCTGGTCAAAGCAAGGCCTGGAGCAGATACTTTCCTTGTAAGTGCAGACAAACCTGTCCAATGTTGCCAGAAACAAGCTAGCTTCTCTCGGCATTTTCACGATGTTTGATAGCTCCTTTCTAGTTTTATCCCAGCATCTCTGAAAGTCTCTACAGCTATAATCTTTAAAGTCAGGATCCTATGTTACTGTTATTTTTTTGAGAGCCAGTGGAGTCAGGGTTTGAGAGAAAAACTGTGAGAAAAAAGGGACTAATAAGATTGAAAACACAGCTAATCTTGGTCTGTGGCTCACTTTAACCTGGAATTAAAGGGTCTCCTCTGTGGACAGGAAGACTTAGGAAAGACCGGCCAGAATATCAGCAGGGTTAAATGGACCTTCATATTTACTGAAATTTCCAGTGTTATTTCCTAGACACATGAGTCTGAAGACAGGATATTATTTTCACAAACTAAGAAATAACAGATGCTAGAAGGGATGGGGGCAGCTACTAGCAGAGGCCACAGTGAGGTCAAGGCAGCCTCAGAAGGGGCCACGGTTTCCGGCAATGAGTTTCTCATGGGCGATCCAGCCTGCGACACGGAATGGAATTCAGGAAGTCAGCGCAGTGCAGACTACTCCAGCCAGAAGCCAGGGGCCCCACTGGGGACAGGAGATGTCTGCATATGACTGTGGGCTGAGGCGTAGACCCTGGAGACCAGGAGCAAGGCGCTTATCAGCTGAGGGCAGTTACGAAGGAAATGGAGGCGGGGAGGACTCAGGCTAAGAGACAAAGGTCTCTGCCTCCTGACACAGAATGGACAGCAGGAAGATGGGCAAGGTGGAGCTGGAGCCCTATTTTTCTATGAGAAAGAAATGAGGGGTATGAATCTTCTCAAGCTGGGTAGGAATGCAAGAGGCTGCTTATCAAGAAAGACCCAGGCTGGGACACACGGTGTGAATCCAGCGCTCCCGTTTCCAGCATTGGCAGCCTAGGCTGGCCACGTATGCTCCCAGCCTGTTTGCTCTTCGGCAGATATGGGGTAAAAACGCCCCCTACTTGGCAAGTTATTTAGAAGATTAAGTTTAAATGAGATAATGTATTCAAAACATCCCAAATAATTTCTTGTACATAAATGGCATCTCACAAATGGACAACAACAAAACAGCCATGTTTGAGATTATTCCTTTGGAAGGCGGGGAAGGGTGCAGACCATGCCAACAACCTAATTTGAATAAATTTTATTCTGCTTGAAAACTACTGCTTATAGATTTAGAAGAGCTGTAATATTAGTATAAACAATGTAATACCCAGAGTTTAGCATCAAGAACTTCATAGAGAAAGAAGTATTCTGACTGAAGCTGAGGGCATCACAGAATAGCTCTAAGAGGAGGTGATTATTTCTACCCTCGCAGGTAACGACCTCTGGGTGAAAATAAACCAAAGTGAGGGAGGGGAGAGCTGGTCAGGAGAGCTCCCATGAGACGGTCCTGGGAATTCAGGGAAGGTGGAGGCTCTGGAGGCCGCGGGACCATCACACAACATACGGGGGTACTCACCCACCCCCACCCAACGACAGCTCTCTGCTTCACGTGTCGCACTGGGTTTCTTAAAGCTAAACCATAAACCCCCTTCCCTTCACCCCACGTAATACTGTTAGACCAGTTCCTAACTCAAGCTGCTTGTGACAGTTTCAACCTGACTTTATTTATACTTGTGTTACCAGGCATTACAAACTAAATCTCGACTTTTTATGCTATTGGCCAATGAACAGTTTAGAGATTAATCGTAGAGGGTGTTATCTGTTTGCCTCCTCCATATGTCCAGTTCCTACAAATCCCCAAGTGGCGGGACTGTTTAATCACAGCTACTCAGGTCTCTCCACCACAACAGCACCTAATGGTAGAGAAAGCAGACTCCTTTTCATTCGCTTAATATCAAACAACTGAAAAAAATTATTACGAAATATCTAAGGGGGGAGCATCCAAATACCAATGACTCTAGGGACACAACAAATACAAGAAAGAAGAATATTCTCAATAATTTTAAAAAGTAACTAAGAAATGAGATGCAAGAAAGATTATTTACTGGTTAGGTACTTTTTTATAGTAGCTGCATCGGGCCTGGGGTCAGTCTTCATTGCCATATAAACTGCTAGGGCCGTTTGATCTATGTGAGAAATAACAGCATCTGCAGCTTCAACAATTTCATTAAGTCTTTTCATCCGTTCCTAGGGAGGAAAAAAAGAAATAAGAAATGGATGTATCAATGGGTACACCAAAGTACCTTCATTTCTGTCGTCTCAACTGTCAGAGTCACAACTCCAGAGCGAGGGGGCTGCGCTGTCTCCTTGAAGCCCAGGGGGCTCTGTGCTGCCCCTACTGTGATTGCCACAATGTCAGCATCACTAGAAAACCTGAGCTCAGACGGAAAAATACCTAATACACATTCCCCATTGATGTTAGATGGGGAGGATAAGCAAGATAAAGGGTTCACAGAAATGCAGTGTTTTCTACCAAGGCAACTCCTTTTCTGGGCATCTTAGAAACACAATTGGCTAGGTTACTCCAGTCTCACACCACACGAAAACAGAAGGAAAGAAGAACTTGCTCTAAGGAGGGCCTGTATTGCATGGTGCACTGGGTGTTATACGCAAGTAATGAATCATGGAACTTTACATCAAAAACTAGGGATGTACTGTATGGTGACTAACATAATAAAAAAAAAATTATTAAAAAAAAACTCGCTGATGAACATTCTTCTTAGTTTATTATTAAAATGACAAAGGTGAGAGTAAACAAAAATAGACCCAACAGAGTCTAACAACAATCACCATGGTACTCGAGCTGCTCTCAGTAATTCGCTCCTTTCTTGTGAGTCTTAGAGGTTGTTTCCTTTCAACACCTTCAAGTTCACTCTGAACCCCTGATAATTTTTTTAAAAGATTTTATTTATTTATTTGAGAGATAGAGACAGCACAAGAAAAGGGAGCGGCAGAGGGAGGGGGAGAAGCAGGCCCCCCACCAAGCAGGGAGCCTGATGTGGGGCTGGATTCCAGCCAGGACCCTGGGATCATGACCTGAGCCAGAGGCAAACCCTTAACTGGCTGAGTCACCCAGGCACCCACCGCCCCCACCCCCTGCCCCGGATAATTTTTTAATTGTTTATGGCTAGCACCTTCCTGCTGGCCAACATTATCAACGAGAGCTGGCCCACATTAAGACAGCTTGGAACTGTGGCCAACTCTTAAAATTACCAACAGTAACAAAGTTAACACAAAGTAGGAGTTCTTCATTTGCTGCAGGTGTTTAGATCTGCAGCAGGCCAGACCCCTGCTCTGGAGGTGATGTCAGAAAAGCAACCCTCAGGATATCTTACTTACCACTCCTCCCACTGAACAAAAATGTGAGCAGGAATTCTAAGCTGAACTCACAGTAATGGCTAAGTCCTGTAATTACTTTAATGAAAATGGTTAATAGAATATTCAATTTGAAGAAACCTGGTTTCCTTTGGCAAGAACATAAGACAGGGGTGTCTGGGTGGCTCAGATGTTAAGCGTCTGCCTTCGGCTCAGGGCGTGATCCCAGAGTCCTGGGATTGAGCCCCGCATCAGGCTCCCTGCTCCACTGGGAGCCTGCTTCCTCTCCCACTCCCCCTGCTTGTGTTCCCCCTCTCACTGGCTGTCTGTCAAATAAATAAAATCTTTAAAAAAAAAAAAAAGAACACAAGACAAATACAAGGCTGCATTTTCATTCAACGTATAAACCTTACCTAATGTTACAAACAAAATGAAATACTCATATTAAGAATGAACATGTCCAACCTTTTCAGCGTCCAACTGATGAAGTCTTGCAACATACAGAGGAAGATAATTAGGATATGTTTCTTTCAATTCATTATAAATGTCACTAGAATCCAGCCTATGTATATAAGAAAGAGAGAAACACTATATTTCATTTCTTTTAGAAAGAAAACAATTTCTGTCTTCCTTATTATTTAACATTGCTTTGAAGTTCCAGCTGATAACATAAAGCATCAATCTGAAATATAAGTAACATTGCTGACAAAGATTATCATTATTTGCAGGTAGTATAAATATGCTTAGCCTAGAAAAAAAAATCAAATTGTAAGCATCAAGTTTTCATACATGCCAGGTATGGATGTATAAAGAGGAGGAAAAAACATTCAAATACCTAGAAAGATGAAAAGATCTTGAAATATCTAAAATGTGTAAGAAAAATGTAAACTTTTCTGAAAAATCTGAAGTCTCAGATGAATGGAGAGACATTCCATGTTCTCAAATGGGGAAACTGAATAAAGCTAATTAAATGGGTGAGGGGGAGTAGTACGCAGGGATTTTCCTGGCTTGCCTTGCCTGCCATGATACCACCACCTCCTGGGCTGGGCTGGGGTGGGGAGGGGTGCCCACGCCCAAGGCAGGCCCTCTGTTCTCTGCCACCCCACACTTGCTCATCACTCCACCTCACCTCTAGGCAGCTGAGCTGCGTGAGAGCCAGCTCCTGCCAGGAGGAAAGTCCTCTGTCTGGGAGCTGAGGGGCGAGGGAGCCCTGTGTTCCTGGCTGCAGGCCGCCTGGAGTTGAGGTGCTGCGTCCCTGAGCTGGCAGTGGGGAAGCAGGGAGTGGCCTGGGCTCAAATACCAGATTCTCACTTTTCTCCCTTAACTTTAGATATTCTTGAACAGATGTTTCTTCATTCATCCTTTGCTGCATGCCCTTACTATCATCTCCACAGGTTTTAAAAGGCCGATTTAAAAAAAAAGGATTTTCACTAGTTTCTGGCGGAGTGGGTTCCTGGGACTCCTCACACTGCCATGCCAGAAGTCAATCTCTACCATTTTGCTTCTGAAGGATTTACATTGTATTTTCAACTGTTTACAACATCCTACAGTCAGTCAGAGACTGACTTACAGACTCTGACTTCTGGTGGAGATACAGTCTAGTTTTAAGGGGAAAGGTAAGTTTGACTATAGACGGACCGTGTGACCATTCAATCCCTGGGAATTATGTTCCCGATATGCTGACATCTGTTCTCTAGAAGAGTGCAGGGCTGCAAGGATGCGTACGTGTTCAGCTAGTGTGGACTCCCATAGAAAAGCAGTGGTCAGAGAAATACTGCATAACACAAATGGAAAAAGCAATCCATCGGACTACAGAGAATAAATTTCTGCTATGTAAAAAGTAAGCTAAAACTCAAAAAATAAGCTGAGGGAAAAATGTGTACCAGTACAGCAAAGCATTAATATCTTTTATGTTAAAAAGTTAAAGGAAAAATCTGATGTCCCAATAGAAAAATAGTAGAGCACATGTCCAACTGACAGCAGCTACACGAAGAATGCAATGACAGCACCTAAAAAGCTCAAATGCTGTAACCTGAGAAATGCAATTTAAGACCACGGTAATGGCTTTTTCTCTTTTTGTCTTCTAGCAGCATGGCTTTGTTTGCAAGTTCACGGCATAACAGGCTCCGCCGTAAGCCACTGGAGGGAGTAGAAATTGTGACAGTTCCTCTAGAAGGTAATGTGGCAAAACCTATCAAAGCGATTTATAAGTATTAATAATACTGATTCAATAATTATATTTTAAAGATGCGATCTGATGGATATGATATCTAAAGAAACTACATGTATACAAATGTCCATCACAGCACCACAGAAAAGCTATAAACGTGGATCCCAAATACAGTATTTAAGCAGGTTATATTTCACCAACAGGACAGCATACTACATAGTCATTAAAATGGTATTTTTAAATGACTATTAAATGACCCAAGAAACGCCCAAAATCAAATAGTAACTGGAAAACTAGGACACAATATCATTCACACTGCTAATGCATAACTACAGAGAAAATAATAGGACAATGATTATCTTTGGAAAGTAGGCAAAAAAGTGATTTTTATTTTTTTCTTTATACTTTCCAGTAAAATTCTCTAAGAGCAAATCAGAATTAAGTGGTTAAATTAAAAGCCCCTGTAACCCTGCCATAATTACCATTCTGAATACAGCCTATGCACATATACAACACACTGCTGTAACTGGGAAAACAAAAGTAAACACTTAGAGGAATAAAATCCACTAAAACTTACTTTGTCATCCACTGAATTTTAAGGTCTCGTAACGCTTCAGTGAACTCTTCTTTTAAATCTTTCTCTTTCTCCGAATCTTTTTCTTTATCTTTGCTGCCATTCTTAGTCTTTGTTGGCGGAGGTATTAGGTAGTAATGGACAGGGATCACATCCTATGAATGTGGAAAGAGTCTCAGATCAATATGCTTAACTTTACATATTTTAAAATCATCTTCAGTACCTGAATATCTCAGAACACGGGCTGCCCAGAGTTGTACTACGTGATACTCCAGATCCTAAGGGCCACAATACATAAAAAACTCCAATCCGTGATCAAAGGAATTTTCTCCCCAAACTTTAAAGTACTGGTGCTTCTAAATCTTTAAAATAAGGGATGTAAGGGGCACCTGGCCGGCTCAGTTGGTGGAGCACGCGACTCTTGATCCTGGGGTTGTGAGTTCCAGCCCCACACTGGGTGTAGAGATTACTTAAAAATAAAATCCTAAAAAAATAAAATAGAGGAGGTAAGAACAAACTTTCCTCCATTTGAGTGTATTTGGTATTCTTAGTTTTACTGGACAGACTGGATTACAAAAAGTACTAATTACCAAAGTCTACTGGGCTTTCACATCTTCTACTTGAGAAGGGGAGGAAATAACTTAGAATTTTTAAGGAGATCCTCTTTTTCTAAGTAAATTTAAAGAGAAATTCCTTCATTCAATCAAGAGGACTTATTGAGGCCCTGTGCCGTGCCAGGTAATGCTGTGAGAACAAAGAGGTGAAGAACAAAGCAGACAAGGCCCTCTCTTGCCCCCTGGGAACATATCCTAGCGGGGGAAGACAGACAACATACAGATAGTGAATTTTTTCAGAAGACATCACATGATATGGAGAAAATGAAACAGAATGCAGGGACAGAGAGAGGTTACTCGGTGAGATGGGGAACAATGCAGACGAAGTGGTGCTGGAAAGCCACTCTGAAGAGGGAATATCCCATTTGAGTGAACCTCCACGGCCTAAGTGAATGAACTGCCGTGGACCTAATGAACCAAACTGAGGAGAGGAAGAAGTGTCTGAAGACAGAAGATGGGCAAATGCAAAGCCCTGAGCTTGTGTATACAGCAAGCGCAGCTGGAGGCACTGAGCATGTGGGCAGCAACCACAAGGAGTGGCGCTAATGGAAGAGAGTACAAAAATACAGATTTTATTCTAAATGCAATTGGTAGCCTACTGGGAGAGCTGTAGGCAAGGCAGTGAACATGATTCAAGATTTCTGCTTTTTGTTTTATGACTCTGGATCCTATATGGATGAAAAATGTTGGTTTGTTTTTAATACCTCTTCCTACTATGTGGAGAATGGACGATAGAGGGCAGAAGTCCAGAAGGAGGAAAACAAGTTAGGAAGCAAGCCTAGACTCCCAACACTACTCTGATCTAAAGAACAGGCTGTACAAGAGGAAGAAGTGGGTGGATTCAGAAATCCGTGAAGGTAGAACCGACAGTGCTTGCTGATGGTGTTTAAAACTAGGGGCCAAATAAAACTGGGCAGGACGGGGGAGGGAAAGAGGAAGCCCAGGCCTTGATTCAAAGCATTCTGCAGTCTCAAAGATGCTCAGGAGTGAGGGAGACAGACACCAGAGGGACTCCGTGGATAAGCCAGACAAAAGAAAGAGGAGTGGTCAACCAGTGACAGTAGCAGACGTGGTGCCAGGGGCAGAAGGGCACGGTCACAGAATGGGGCAGCAGTGGCTGGTGCCCAGGACAAGAGATGCACAGTCTCTGTGGACAGTGGGGGTGAGGGCTGACCGAGAAAGAGATGCAGGAACAGGAAGTAAAGAACAGGAAGTAAAGAAGCATACATAGTTCCTTTGAGAAGTTTTGCTTTCGAAAAGAGCAATGTGTAATTATATCTAATTACATCCATTTCCATCCATTCTGTTAAAGCACATAAGTCTCCACTTGCAAAAACTAACGCAACATCTGGGAAATGAAATCCCATATATTTGCTAGATCTGGTTATGGCACGATAACCAGGTGCCCTTAATTAAATCATGAAGTCAATTTCACCAATTCTAGCTTCAAATTTATATTAAAAATGCTAAATTAAAACTTTTGTTTTAATTAGCAAAATTTCTAAAATTGGGAAAAAATATGTTACCAAACTTTTACTCTCCTAATCACAGTAATTTCAGAAAAAAACTTCACACAGGTTGAGACAAAAAAAGTATTGAAAGCCCCCTCCTTCCCCCAAATAGGATTTTTAGGTGTAAATACAATGCACGTATGCCCATGTTAAGAATTTTCACAACTAAATTTTATTTTGGGGTATAATTACAATAGTAAATATAAAGAACTACTGTTGAAGTAGTTCTAATAGTATTCCAACATAAAACAGTAACTACTACTTCAATATGACTCGTTTAAAGCACATAAAACCACTCATGTGACATAACCACACAAATCCCCTTTCAGCATTTCAGCGCCATGCTCTGTCTGGGGCCAGCAACCAGCGCCTGCAAGCCAAAGTCGCATGTGCAGGGTGGGACTGGGCAAAAGAAGCAGGGGTTCTGCTTGGGCAAGCTCCTCAGGACCCTGCTACCCATCTTCCTTCCCTCCGCTTGAGTTCATTTTCCTAAGTGGGCACTGCTGGGGTGAAAAGTGTCTGCAAAATTGAAGTTGCTAATTAACCACCAAGCTCTTATGGGAACAGATCATTTCCATATCATCTGTACAGCACAAACGATATACTGAAGAATTCAAGAAGCAGAGACAGCCCCCAACATTTACCCTATGTTCATGTAGTCCTGTACTTCCACTGCACTAGAACGGGGACGACACTTGCCTGGAGGAGGAAACCTGGCAGTCCATGGAGATTCTAATCTAACGTGAGCCTCCCTTAGTCCCCCCTCCTCCTTGACTGATTAGGGAGAGGGGGAATTTCAGGATGGGAAGGAAGTCTCTGTTCTGAGGCAATTCCTCCTATGAAGCTCAAAGGTAAGGCGTTTGCTATTATGTTTTAGTACAGAAGAGAGAAAACAGAATTGAATTTAAAATGAGCAATCCATTAAATTTATGATTAACAATAAATTCTAAGAAAGATCTATAAATAGAAAGAAACCCTATACCATGGCAACCATAAACTATCACTAAAAACTAAAAGCACAAGAGACAGGGAGAATTCATGATGAATGACCCTGGTGGGGTCGGCGGGGAGGGGATCAAGGTTTTGTGATCAGCATTTTATGTATTAAATATATCGAATTAGCAATTATAAGTATTACTATAAACCTATAAAATATTTCAGGACTAATTTTTTATTATTAAAAATTACAAACATGGCAGTTTTCACTCCTAATCAAAAGAAAAATGGAGTTATTTTTTGTTTTATCATGTTCACCTTTTCTTTTTGTCAGTATTTTTCCAACTTGCTCCTCCAGGACTTAGTATAGGGTCAATTTAATGGAAATCATTTTGTACCATTAAGTCTGGAGAAACCTTGATTACGATTTAAAAAGATAGTCAAGAGCAATCTTCAGAGCAGAAATGCTGAAGTTCTCTATAGTAGATACTTAACAGTAAGTTTTTTAAAAACCATATTATTTCTGCTATTTGCCAAGTATTTTGACAGTGTTTGAACAATATCCTTGAAAGTCAAATCTACCTGCAAAACTAGTAATTATTCTTTGGGTAACATAACACACCATCATTTAAATTTTGGTTCAAAATTACAATTTCCTTAGTTCTTAAATTATTAGCAACTAAATTCAAAACTTTAATACCTTTACACAAACTAAAATAGCTATTTTAAAGATTAAAATCATACTGGAATGCTATTTATCATCTGTTAAAAGTAACTATATTCTTTCATATGACAATGAACTTAAATTACAATGACAATTAACTTTAAAAAGGTAACCTGCATTTTCCAAATTAAAACTCACTGAGATCCAAAGGACAAATCCATTGAGGATTATGGACCAAAAGCTAGTTGGTATTTTACTCTGGCAATAAATCAATACATAGATCTTTTTGGTAATGAGACTATAAGACAGAAAGAACTGGAAAGAGGTAACTCCAGTTGCCCAAGTTCTTTATATAAAGCTTTCCTAACCATTAAGTAATAAACTTCCCTGTTCACTTAATAGTTTCCTATCTTGGGGCACCTGGGTGGCTCAGTTAGTTAAGTGACTGCCTTCGGCTTGATCTCAGAGTCCTGGGATCCAGCCCCGTTTCCGGCTCCTTGGACCCGCGGGGAAGCCTGCTTCTCCCTCTCCCTGCCACTCCCCCAACTTGTGCTCTCTCTGTCAAATAAATAAAATCTTAAAAAAAAAAAAAAAAAAAGTTTCCTATCTTACACAACCTGATCCAAACAAAATCCACCAAAACTCCCAAAAGATCAACCAAAATATATAATAGGAAAAATATACAACAGGAAGAAAAAACCCCAGCTATGATTTTGTGATAAGCACGTTCTATTTTTTAATGGGCTCCTAGAAGACTTTTTCCTCATTTTCTAAAGCAGTGGCTTTCAAGCTATTTTCAGGATGACCCAAAGACAAACAATCTATAAATAAAAAGAAATTCATTTTATGAGACTGATGAACGACATTTCCTACTTTAGTTTTCACCTTAAAGCTGGTTATATTTCATTAAATGAATGTACATGGCCCACAAATGGGTCACCATGCTCAGCTGAGAAAATACTGGCAAAGTGAAGTAGATATTCCTTCATCTGGAAAGACGATTCCCAGTGGGGCATTTGTGAACAAAGTGTTTACCATTACATAACAATATAAACATTACAGAAATCTTTTTAATAAAGGAACTTCATCTGTTCTAAAATGGTGGTCCCCATTTTCACATCACTACGAATTAAGAAACAGAGTTATCTCTTTTTTATACCTTAAAATACAAATTTTCCTTGCAACGCTTCCCGCTTGAACAGGAGAAATCACTAACACGCTGAATGATGCCACAGAGCTCACTGAGTATGTATATCCCTCTTGCTAAGTGCACTCAAAGTAGAATTCTGCTTTTTTGAGTTAAATTTGGCTCTAGCAGTCAATCAGATTGTCTAATAAGTTGTAGGGAAGTTATGGTCTTAAACCTGCTCATGTTCTTAGTGTCAATTTTAACCTGGGGTGGACAGTCCTTATTTCTGTTCCCACTCCCCACTGCTCTGTCTCTGCTCCTCCAGCACGACAATGACACAAAGAGCAGGGAATAAAGTTTTTTTCAAATTCCTTAGTAATCTTTTATTAATCAAATCATCCAATTTAAGAATGTTTTTAGACTTTAAAAAGAATTGTTTTGGCTTACATAGCTAAAAAAATTATATTCATTTCTCTGTAGGATTCTAGACATGCAAAATTTCAAATATTACCATTTGGTATCATATCTGTAGCTAAGAAATGAATAGCATTACATTTTTTTTTTCTAGACACATATAAAACAGGGTCTTCCAGTGATTTATGGCAGGAAAAAAACACTTCAGGAAAGCAGTATGTCAACACTGACAAGCTAAAAGCACTATACTGCAGAACTTAAAGAAAGGAAACTAAGGGAGAGATTTTTTTAAAAAGATTTATAATAGGTGACAGAAAAAAAAGTTTAACTAATATGCAAATAAGGCTTTAAGACATCTTTTTTAAGAACTGACAATCAGTACCTTTTTAAATTTTCCTTGTCGTTTTGCTGCAGACTGCCCCTGGGAGTTAGAAGGACATTCTGTAAGAAAACATGCACAGTCTACACAGGATGGAGACACCACCTCTGTCTAATACTTGTCTTCCGGTTTACGTCCCACCTGCGTGTGTCTCCGTACTTAGAAGGGTTAGGTCTACGATCAAAATGGCAGGCTTTTAAACAAAGCAACATTGCCACTTTCATTTTAATAAAAATGCAATAGGTCATTCCTAAGGGCAAGTTTTTCAACTCTGTATTTGAAAAACGGAGTATAGCAAAATCTCTTAGTTATCAAAACACTTTTAAAAACATTAAATTTAGCTGACAGCCCAGAGTGATTTCAAAGACGCCACACACGCCCAGACATCATCATTCAAGGTGACTGTGCAAGGCAGAAGTAAAACAACACTCACCTGCCCAACTACAAAACCGGTAACAAATGCAAAACTACAAGGTTAACAAACAAGGTGCTGGCAAGTATAATTAACTCTATGCCTTTAGGTTTTTGCTCTCTCTCAAGAAAATCTACCCCGTACGTAATTGCCTGGTAAGTAGTAACTACAGTTAATCCCACACTTTCATAATTTATGCCTCTGAAAGAACGTTGCTAGGAAGTAGTAACTATCTCTGAATTGCTAAAAGTACACTTTTAATAACAATGCTTTTCTGTCATAATCATCACAAGGAAGCAGACACCTGAGAAGAGTTATCTGGGTGAGAACCCCATCTCCCCATCTGGGTAGTCCCATAGTTGGAGGCAGCCCTGCTGCCCAGGAAGTGAAGCCTACAAAAAAAGACTACGACTTCTTAAATCAGTGCGTCCATGAATTTCAATGTCATTGACTGATTCACTTCAAATGATACTAGAGTGTATATATAAATAAGTACAGTTGACCGCTGGACAACATGGGGGCTTGGGGACACTACTCCCTCCCCAGTTGAAAATCCTTGTATAAACTCCCCCAAAACTTAACTACGAACAGCCTACTGTTGACTGGAAGCCTTAAGGATAACATAAACAGTCAAATAACATATTATTTTGTATACATTCTTAAATTAATGTAGGTTAGAGAAAATGTTATTGAGAAAAATCACAAGGAAAATATATTTGCAGTACTGTACTATATTTACTGGGGAAAAAAAAAAAAAACCCCACATGTAAGTCGACCACGCAGTTCAAACCCCTGTTGTTCGTGGGTCAACTGCAGTATTGACTGAAATGAGACTCAAGAAATGTCAGGGCATACAATTTTTTAAAAGCACAGGATTCCTAAGTTATGCCTCTAAGACAGCAGTAAGTGACCTCTGGTTCAATAGTGGCAAGAAGTAAGTATACTTGTTAAGATGCAAGAAAACTATTCATCTTGATAACGGCATTTATGATTCCAGCATCAGGTAGTAGATCACTATACAAGAACTGATCCTAAGGAGAAATGCAAAACTGTAAGAATGACAACTTGGACTGGCACTGAGCTCGTATGATGACAGAAGGTGACAGATCCACGTAAACACTATTCTCATAATAAATTTGTAATGAAAACAGACGGAAAAGTTAAAATCGGTACCTATCCAGTTGTAATGTTTATCTCTAAAATATAACAACCAGAAACATGTTTTTAATAGCATAATTTTAAAACCATAAATTAAAAGGCAATGCCAAAAGAAATATCTCCTAATCATCTACACAATTATGCAAAATTCCAACAGGAGAAAGGTCTGTACAAGTGAGGAAAATACTGCTTTTTACAAATGTTCTGACTGGTTTTCTAGAAGTAACCCAAGAAGACCTGACTTATTTTTATATCCACAGTATTATGTTGATTAAAATCCTATAAAATGTTCTAATTTTAAACATCCCATTTACTTAAGCCAAGTTTAATCTGGACCTACATGTTTCAAGGGAAGTTCAAGTATATTAGCCATGAAGGGAAGGACCAGTTCAGGGCCCAAGTACTTAGGCCTGGGAAAAAAGAATACTGAATATTTTAAAATACAATCAAATATTAAGTAAACTTTACTAGTAATTTGAGAAAAAACTACTCAATTTTCCCCCCAGGGAGAGCTTCTCTTTTACCCATTCTAAAGTGTGGGATTAATTCCCATCTTTTAAAGGAATGGAAATTTTGGAATAGGTAATTTCAGTATTTAAAAAAAAAAAGAAAAAGGGGGCTCCTGGGTGGCACAACGGTTAAGCGTCTGCCTTCGGCTCAGGGCGTGATCCTGGCATTATGGGATCGAGCCCCACATCAGGCTCTTCCGCTATGAGCCTGCTTCTTCCTCTCCCACTCCCACCTGCTTGTGTTCCCTCTCTCGCTGGCTGTCTCTATCTCTGTCGAATAAATAAATAAAATCTTAAAAAAAAAAAAAAAAAAGGATACTTACAGCTTTCTTCCCAAGTTCAGTCTTTGATAAAGTTAAGGATCCTGCAAGGTAGCATCCAGGTCCCGCCCCTTTAGGTATTCTAATAAGAAAGTTCAAAAGAGAAAAAAAGGAACTAAAGAGAAAGTCTCAGAAAGATAATCAAGGGGCAAAACATCAAAACAATTGCATTCTGAAATAATTCCCATAGCTCAGATTTCAAAAATTAAAGGAAGAAATAATCTTAGTCTAAAATGGTAAGTGACAACATACCACAAATTTAGCCCAATGTAATGAGCTCGCATGAAAATATTAGAGTATTTAAGATACACATTAAGTGTAAGCAACACTGTCACTTACTTGTCATCAGGTAAGGAAGTAACAAAGAATGGTTGGTTATATTTGGGTGGTAGTGTCAAATTACTTGATTTCTTCTTTCCTAGAAGTGCAAGGCTATGATTTTCATGAATATCTAAGCTCAAGGTATTAGACAACCTATGAGAAACAATGAATGGGAGATCTTTAAGACGCTCCAAATCACTGATCTGCTCATGACGAATCTGTAGTCGAATTGTATAATCTCCTTTCTCCAGTTTCAAAGAATACTAAAAAAGACAACATTTGGAAAAAGTAAAGTTTAGCCAAGTCAACGGAAATTACAGTAAGAGGATAAACAGGAACTGTTACCACGTACAGAGCACTTACACCATGTGAGGAACGAACACACACACACACACACACACACACACACACACACACACACACCCTACATACAAGGGCCTGAATGGTGAGGAAGCAGGACCAGGAACAGAGTAAAGGATAAGGGAGCTGAAGGCAGGTGTGGCTCCCGAGCCCTCAATTTCCCACAACAGGCTATGCCCATACTCAGCTCAATCAGTATCTGCTCAAGACTGATAAAAGCAGTGATCTTCCAGTTTATGAGTCATTAGAAACATGTATAAAACACCACCAAAACTAGCAAAATTGAGGTGCCATATAATATCTAAGACAAATATACACACACGTGTGTATACACAACTGGTAATCTTTATGTTACAACCAAAATGCCACACACATTTATCACAGACAGGAAAAACAGGGAGCCAGCAGAGACCAAGGAATACAAATCCACTGTGCTCCACCTAGTTAACCTGCTCAGAAGCACGGCATGCTGTATTGTGCATCAGCAGTTTCTTCTGAGATTTTAAAAGCAACAAAGTAATGGCACTGCAGTAATCTAGTCTGTACAGAGGAGATGTGACTTGGCTTACTTTGAGGAATAAAAATAAATCATCCCCTGACTAGTTAACTGAAAAAAACCTGCACAAATTATTTTCAGTCTTTGGCATAAAATTATAGATGTTACAGGAAATACCTCATTTCTTTGTAACAATATTTTAATCAAGAATGAAATTTCTACAAACTACATGATCAAGGGGCGCCTGGGTGGCTCAGTCCGTTGGGCGTCTGCCTTCAGCTCACGTCATAATCCCAAGGTCCTGGGATCGAACCCTGCGCTGGGCTCCCTGCTTAATGGGGATTCTGCTTCTCCCTCTTCCTTTCCTCCCCTGCTCGTGCTCTCTCACTCACTCACTCTCTCAAATAAATAAAATCTTAAAAACGAACAAACAAAAAAAACCTATAAGATTAAAAGTTTTTCTCCATTTAATACCAGAGTGCAAAGCATAGTGCTTGGCATATACCGTGTTGAGTACACAGTTGTCTCAGGAAGAAATAAATTTGAAAGTTCTAATAAACACTTGGCACTGCTGTACAGAGCCTTTCATCCAGTTCAGACCTTGGGTCATTTCAAGATGCTCATCTTATCTTAGATGCTTTGATCTTAGCCTTCAGAAGGGTGGAAGCAGTAGGCAGGAAGAGTAACTAAAATAAAAAGCTACACTGGGAGGGGCGCCTGGGTGGCACAGCAGTTAAGCGTCTGCCTTCGGCTCAGGGCGTGATCCCGGCGTTATGGGATCGAGCCCCACATCAGGCTCCTCCACTATGAGCCTGCTTCTTCCTCTCCCACTCCCCCTGCTTGTGTTCCCTCTCTCACTGGCTGTCTCTATCTCTGTCGAATAAATAAATAAAATCTTTAAAAAAAAAAAAAAAAGCTACACTGGGGATGCCTGGATGGTGCAGTCGGTGGGCATCCGACTCTTGGATTCAGCTTTGGCCTGATCTCAGGGTGGTGAGATTGAGCCCCGTGTTGGGCTCTGCACTCAGCACATTGTTTCCTTGGGTTTCTCTCTCCCTCTGCTCACCCCCTTAAATACATATTAAAAACACAAAAAACAAAAAACTCTGCCAGCTAGTGTTCACAAGCATCATCTATGCCCTCCTCTATCCCCAAACTTGATTTAGCCGACCTACATGGCTGAGAGGCTATAACGTCTGTCTTATAATAAGACAACCAACTGAACTTCTAGTGGTATGTCAAAGAATGAAATACAAAACTACAGCATTAAAAAAAACGCCAAACAGGGGCGCTTGGGTGGCTCAGTCCTTAAGCGTCTGCCTTCGGCTCAGGGCGTGATCCCAGCGTTCTGGGATCGAGCCCCACATCAGGCTCTTCTGCTGGGAGCCTGCTTCTTCCTCTCCCACTCCCCCTGCTTGTGTTCCCTCTCTCGCTGGCTGTCTCTGTCAAATAAATAAATAAAATCTTTAAGAAAAAAAAAAAAATGCCAAACAAACCCAGAAAAACAAAAATCATCATAAATAAGAAATCAGAGATTCATTAGTTCAGGAAATAGCCTCAGTTAATTCTAAAAATCACTGCCAGTTTTATACCTGATGTGGATAGGCATCTCCTGAACCCATCTGTCTTTTGTTCTGGTCAAATATAATCCACAGTTGGCTGTCAAATTCTGATTCATATAATAGTTCACAAAGTAGTGGGCAGCTTGGAGTTACTTCCCCACTCTTGGGCTATAAAAAAAAAAAGAATAATTACTTCATATGATTTATATGATTTCTAATGTAGATCTATAATACTGTTATTGATGAACTTTTTACATTACAAGTATTATAAATATTTCCTTCTGGTAACCAATTTTAAAAATGCAGAACACCCAATACTTCGGCATTAATTAAAGGTATTTTAAGCATTAATGAATGCAATATATATTCTTCAGAACCTCTAATTACTTTATAAAACTGAAATTTGACAATTCATTGAAATCACTCATCTCCTGAACATTAAAACCAAATTCATATTATGTTTCAATGAGTTTTGCTGAAATCTGTTCCTACATAAATTCTTAGATTCTACATTTACAGTAGTCTCAACTACCTTCACTGCTCATTCAACCCAAGAGTTATTCTGACTTCTCATTGTTTTAACACCTGCTTTAGAGAAAAGCAATCAGACCCACTAACATAATCAGACAGCATCTGGCATTGGACAGGTTCCACTGAATAGGTGAATACAAAAACTAAGGCTCAAAGGCCAGGTCACCATTAAATCAGAGTTTATGACTTCAGACCTGAATAGTACTTGGATCATCAGAAATTATAATTTCCCAGAGACTAATTCCAAATTAACCAGTGTTAATTACTTGACTCTATTTAATACATACACACACACATATATACTAAATTCCTTGTTCTTCAGTTTTTGACTTTATGATTCATGAACAAAACACAAAAGTTCATTTTGAGGTTATACTTTATTATATAAGCACTTACCTGATGAAAGTTATATGTCAGGATCATCTCATAAAGCTGACGATTGTTTGGCAAAACATCTCGTGATCCTAAAGGTTTTGTTTTTGCACTCAGTGGGCTGTAATCAGACAAACGCATAAGTAGTTTGATTCAGGAGCTCATTTACTGAGAGAATTGAAACTATAATCAACAAAATCCATAACACAGCACAGTAAGTGACGATGAGCATTCCTAAGCTCTGTCCTTTTCGGCATATTTTATAATATTTTTAATCATCAGCTTACAGAATTCTTTACTGACTGAACCAAAGCAATACGTATTGTTTAAATTTTGCAATATTATGGAAACATTTTCAAACGTCAACGAATAGTTCTTAACATAACCAGATTCCAATATTAGGGCAACAACTGCTAACAATATTAAGGACAGACAGGTTGTGACTTGCACCCTCCTGTCCACAGACTGCATATGGCAACGCATACATCACGGGAGGGGTCCTGCAAGTGCCACGCTGAAAGCTTCACATCCATGTTACTTAAGGCTCAAAGCTACTGCTGGGGCTGCCTCTTAGCTGCCAGGATTCCTAGGCTGCGAAGTCAGAAACTGCATTTTCATCTCCAGCACTCAGATGATTTAAAAAGATTACTCTTTTCAAAGAGTGTAAGAGATGTCCCCACTCCTACCATGGCAATGTTCAACACTTGTAGCCTTAAAACACTTAATGATACCGTAGTGTCTGGACCCAGCTCTTCAAAGTTATGCAGGGAGCCAGATCTTCATACTTCAAGGAGGACTGAACATCAAAACGATTGATTCCTTCCGATGCATGCTACAAAGGATATTTATCAAATTAGGTTCTCAAACTTTATTGATAATAAACTGTATTTTTAAACATTTGGACCTAAAATAAACTTGTCTAATGCAAAGTTTATAAGCATCCATGAACAAAGACTACTGTTATTTTCAGAATAATATAACCTGCCCATTAACATTTAAATCCAACCAGTGAGATTATTTCTCAGTAACACAAATAACACATTAAAAATGATGGAAATGTGGAACTTACAATGTTTAACTGAGGAGCAGTACACACTATTCCATGGAAAGAAATGGTATAATCAATATTGACATCACTAAGACTTGCCCACCAACGAGCAATGCAAAACTCAATTGCTTTCCCACCCTGTAAAGAACAATAAAAATTACAAATGTGTAAATCCTTTTTCTCATTTTCCTTCAAATGACACAACATAAATAGTAAGTGTTTTAAAGCAATTCTAGCTTTCAGTCTTGTCCTATCTGTACAGCTGTGTGTGGAGTTATAAAATTACAGTTGCAAAGACAGAGTACAGGCATTTAAATACACAATTATCTACTCAGACTCCTACGGTGCTTGTCATAGAAGATCGCAGGCAGCTTCTGAGAGCACACACAACAAAATAATAGTGAAAACAAACTGGAATAAAAACTTCAGACCAAAGGAAAAATGGTAAGAACAATGATAAGAAAAGGCATATTATAGCTCTGTAAGGCATAGTCAATACCCACAGCTGAGTTTCAGGATCAGAGCTTCCTGGCAACCAAAGCAAAATGAAATTATGGTCATTTACATCTTTCTCCCTATTAAAAAAATTAAAAACAGAAACTGTTTTTAGTACTGAGTTTTAAATCAGGTTTTCTAGTAATCAGTACATTATGAAGTCTGAAGATGGGTCAGAGGACGCTAACGCAGATGAGAGCACAAGAAGCAGTCACTGGAGACCTAGGAGACACAGGCAAGATGCTATCACCACGTGAACACATGAAGCAATAGGCTTAAGAAAGAACATGAGCACACTCCGCTTCTATGGAGGAAGAACCACAGCCCAGGGAAGGGTGGGGACCTGCCACACAGAGGTCCTTCTGGTGGGAAGCAGTAGCGGCTTCACCTAGACAGCAAAATGGCCTCCTGTAGTCTTAACAGCTGGGCATTAATAAAATAACAAGTAGAAAAGTCTTAAATGAGGAAATAATCTCCTGCATGATGAAGAAACAGTCCCAATCAAGCTCCATGGTACAAGCTGCCAGAATCTAGCAGACCAGCATTTTCCTTTGACTACATTTACTGAAGAGTTCAAATGATTAATATTTACCTCCATCTTGGTCTCATGTGTCCCACTGAGACTACCCGCCTTCCTACTTTGTTTATTCAGTGTTGATAAAATATTCAGCCCCGAAACAGTCTGAATACAAACTATGAAATCAAATTCAATTACTTAGTCTTAGCCCATACCAAAAATAAAAAAAGTAATCATTGTTGGGATTTCAAACGGGTAATTAAAACTTACTAAGACAGGAAAAGCTTCAGTCAGTGTTCCTTTTTCTGGAAGGGAACAAAACTTATAGAATTCATGACTTCGATATGCTCTTTGCTTCACGAGCTGTACTGCATGCAGAACAAACTTGGCCGACACCTCAGAAGAACACGAACACACGGTAACTTCTAAAATGAGAGGGGAAGAAGCAAGGTTTTAAACTGATAGGATTTAAAACAGACATATGATTGTTTTAATACCAACTTTTTAGAAAACAACGCCTCAAGAATAAAATGATATATTCAAAGGAAATCTGCATATTTCCTTAAAAACAAAGAATCAACAGAATATTAATCAAGATGAAAGGGTAAGAAAATAAACAAATCAGTATGAAAATTAACAACCGCTATGCTGCAAACACCACGGGACAGCAAGCTGTCCATGGATGGACACAGTTATCCTCATCAGGTTATTTTCAAAACCCTTTGCCCCTCTGCTGCTATGAGGAAACTTGCTTTTAGCTGAAAACCAACCAATTCCTGATAAAGAGGATTTTAATTTTAGAAATTTCTATTCGTTATCATGCCTAAATTCCATTAGTGTCTATTTATTCAACTTCATTGGTAACTTCCTAGTCTCTCCCTCCTGTCTACTTCCAGAAAGTATGACCATCAACTACACATCCTCAGCATTATCCTGAGGCCGAGCTGGAGGCAAAACCAAAATCACTGTGAAGCAAAATCAGCATCTTATCTAATGCACACCCACTCTAATACAGGGAACTTAAAGCAAGGCTTACGTCTCTGGTTCACAAGGTCAAGTGGGCGCAGAGCTCTGTGAACCTAATCAATTGCTAAGAATAAAAAATCTAGTGTTAGGACAATATTTCTAATTATTTGAAATAGGACACATCTGTAGTACATTTTTTTTTTTTTTGCGTTCTTTATCTCCCCCATTTTATTGATACACAATTGACAAGTAACATTGCGTAAATTTAAGGTGTACACTGTGAGGATTTGATATATACATATATATTGTAAAATGATTATCATAATAAGGTCAGTTAACACATCCGTCACTTTACATACTTATACCAATTTTTTTGGTGGTAAGACTATTTCAGATCCGACTTTTAGCAAATTTCAAGTACATAATACACAATAGTTAACTACAGTCACCATGCTGGACATCAGATTCCTCAAACTTATTCACCTTATAAGTGAAAGTCTGTACACTCTGACCACCACCTTCCCATTTCCCCACCACCCCCACCCCCAGCACACTTCTAATCTAAGATTGCTGAGTGCTCTGAGCTACTTCTATTCTGGATCATTCAATAAATTTCTATTAAAAAAAACCTAATTATTTTCAATACCAACCAAGATAAATCATAATTAGAGCATTATAATTACTGGCATTTGCTATTGAAAAGATATAAAATTCAATATTAATTACCGTAGATTTTCCTTTAGTATTCTTAGTGTACATTTTATCAGAGCTCACTGTTCAACAACTCCACGGGGCCCTATATGAATTCGGTAGCCCAGAGTTCAACAATACAACTCTGACTCTAATCATTAACGGATAAGGTATTATTCTAAACTAAGTTAAAATCTTGACTAGTTAAACACCTTAAGATAGCCTGGATGATTTGATGTACGAACCAGTGCAAACAGTATGAGATCTTAACAATATTTCAAACCTAACAGCAAATCTAGGGTGTCCGATGTAGTACTGTTAGGGCAAAAGCACAGAGTAGAGATAAATAAACTGTCTGTGGTCATAATCCTAGCAGAGATAGAAGGTACATAAAGATAAGTGGTCAGGACAGACTCAAATGTTACTTACCAGCCCATGTTGCACCTTCAGGAACCTCAATAAAATGCCTTCGAATTTGACCAGGTTTAAAATGTACGTCTGTCAAGGCTAGATCATAATGTGATGATTCGTTTACTCTGAAAATAAACATAAATGGCTAAATGTAATGCTGTCACCCAAAAAGCCTTTACATTATAAGCTCATTGGTACTCTAGATTTTAACAGTTCATCAGATACAAATCAGGGATTTAAAAGTTGGTTACAAAACAGCGTGCACAGCATTATCTCATTTTTGCAATATGTCAGCGGTAGTAAGTTCTGGACAGCTCAGTGTAGATGATTTTTCTTTTTTCTTGTCTATGTTACAATCTGTCTATAAGACATACATATACAGCTCCCTCATTCACAGGATTTCCCTATTATTAGAATCTGAACTGTATCATGAGTCCTAAATACTAAAATCAAAGGTAATGTTTTGTGTCACTGATACTGTCTTATAGCTCTGAGACTGGTATTAAACCCCTTATATAGCTCCAAATACCCCATGCCATTGCGACACAGGAAAGAAGAAAACTATTTTCATAGCATTTTTGTAAGAAACCAATGACACATAAAGGTCAAATGTGTGATTTTCCACTACAGAAACCTAAAGAATATGCAAAGGACAAATTCTAGTCAGTATGACAAACATTTAATGAGCGTCTAGTATATATATGAGGCACTATTGTTAAGAGCTACAAATACAACACTGAATACAACATTTTTCTTTGCCCTGGCCAATCACACGGACAGAAAAACCATCAGAAACATTTAACAGAATATGCTCTGGGTGGACAGGAAGTGTTAGTGGAAAAGACATAAAAGGTACTTGGTTCGTGGAAAAACTCCTAAAGGAGATGATGTCTCAGCCGATTCCTGAATCTTATACATCATCCTGTCTGATTTCCTACTGGACTTCAGGGAAAATCTGTCTGAGAATTTAAGTGTTCCGCAATTTCTTCGTGTGTGTGTCACCTTTTATTTCCTGAATTTCATCCTATGTTTCTTATGGGCTGAGACCTGCTGCATATTTATTATTTACCAGGTAACTAACTCAGTACGAATTGTTAACTGAGAACTCTCCGTTGTCTCCAGAATTCACAACTCAATCTTCGTCCTTCAAAACAGTTTGGTTTGTTCTGAAGATGCTGTATAACGGGCTCTGCAGAGGAACCTGTAGGACACAGTCCCTGGGTCTTCAGCAGGCTCACACTCAAATGGGGCAAACCAAAACAGACATCTTGGCTACAGTCTGTACCACAGGCACGTACAAAGTGCCATGAAGGAGCAAGAAGGGACTCCCTTCAGCGGGGAGGACTAGGAATGAGCCAGTCTGAGGAAGCCTGAATGCCGGGACCAGTGAGTGAGTGCAAACGTGCCGTCTGGAGGACAGGGTGACAGGAAATGCTGGCTCTCAAGGACCGCTGTTTGCTCTTTTAGAGAGCACGATCCTGGGGAGTGCCAGCGCTATAGCTTAAGCAGGAAGCAGTATGACAGAGCAGAGTTCCTCGGTTCTGGGGTGAGAGACAAGATGGGAAGGGAGAGTCTGGAAAGAATGACAGGAGAAGGGGGAAGAACCAGAGAAAACAGTAATCCCACGGACAGGCGGTACGACGGTGCAGGGGGCGGGGAATGAAGGAAGGACGAAGTAATACTGTCCAATACTGCAGACGGGTCCAGCAGTTAGGGGGCACTGTCCATCCCAGCGGAGTCTCGGCACAGGCACAGGGCATGGAGATGCCACCGGGGATTCTCAGTCAACAGGCAATAGAAAGACCATGTGCCACCTTGAGCTTTGTGAGCAAGAGGCAGAACTAAAGCCCAGTTACCTGATTCTGGTCTATCCATCCTTTAAAAGCTCACACTATTTCCATAAATAGCCATTAAAAAATTCCACGTAACAGTAAGCTGTTGGTAACTCGTTACTTACTTGGTTGCTATAACTGCAGTGATCGGAACTCTGAACAGAGGACCTGCATTAGGAGATGCTATATCATAGCCACATACCTGGAAAAAAGAGTAAGTTTCAGTATCCATAAATTTTTACAAGAGAAAAAGAAAAAAGTGAAAAAGTGAAATCTATTTACAGAGTAAGTTACTCTAATATTAAAAGGTAAAGGTCTTAAACACAAGTTGACGCCATTTTTCTGATGCTGGGTCACATGATCAACAGCAAAAAGCCTAAACAAATGCATGCATAACCCACGCTTGACCAGCTCAGACCAACGGGGAACTGACTGCCGCACAGCGTACTTTCACACACTCTCAAGCGTATTTAGAAGTAGCAGTGAAGATGCGCCAATACCTCTGTATAATGTAAGCCTTCTCGTAAGCCCCTGGGATCCACACGTATGTTTATGTGTCTACATTGATTCATGAGTTCCAAATGGCTGGGACACTGAACCCAAGATGAATTTGAAGTTAAAGCTAAATGAAGCTGAAGGGATATTTTTTCAGCATTTTCTAACATGAAAAAGACCAAAAATTAAAGGTTAGTACTTTTTTCCTTTTCTTCCATTTTAAAAAGTTCTACCTTCTCATAAAATCTAGCAGATGAGTTTAATCAGCTATAAAATGCACTAGGGTATGGGTTTCCAAAACACAGCTTAAATAGAGCAGTCACAGAATCCTCCCCATATCTTAGGGCACTTGTGATCCATTCACACTTTTATCCAACATGGCTGTAACCTTAACATACGGCGTTTTCGTGAGTAGCTGTCATTACTGCATGCAGATAACAGCACCTGATTGAAAGGAAGATGCCAAGTACACAATCTATTTACACCTCCTTGTGCTGAGGTTCTCCTGGCTAGTTCTAGTTCCCATTCTCCAACCGAAACTCTCTCTTACGCCCAAGTAGTGAGAGTGGTAAAGAAAAGGAACTGGATGTTTTACTATCCATACTTCGATAAAACCCTGGGTCACTGAAGGCCCAGGCTACTGTTTTCCTCAGTGGTTATCATGCTAACTGAGCTGCCATGTTACTGGGATCCCTGCTTGCTATCACATCCCCCTCAAACTATGTATGATTTAAAATAATAATATTGTCAACTCATGTTTTCTCTTTAGAACATTAACCCAAATGGCATTTCTCTCATACAACGGTATTCATTCAAACCATAAATGTGAGCACTTCGGTTCACTGTCCATTTATTTCTTACCAGTATTTTCTGGAAATACAGGCTCAATGCCAACACCATGATCTGAAGGTGCAGCCACCTGAACAGGGTCTCGGAGGTAGATGCCACGGTTATTTCCAACAGTAACAGTGAAACCTAATTTATTAGCAAATGATGTATTCTGAACGAGGTAGTCATAGGCTTTATCAACCTAAATAAAAGAATACAAACAGTAAAATATCAATGGTTGGGTCAAGAAAACATTTTAAGTTACCAATTTGATTTCAGTCATAAAAAAGTACAGGCGAAAAGCTAGTTTCTATATTCGCCTCTCTAAACTTCATGGTAACCCCAAATAAGAGGGCAATTCTACCTTTTCAGACAGGATACCAGTCTGACCACTCACCTCCAGCTCCACTCTCTAGATTCGCACCGCTAGTCCCAAGTGACCAAAGTCAGGAACTCCTCCCTACACCATTAGATTCACAGGTTTTGCTCTCGAAATTGTCACTTTGAATTTCTACCCTCTATGTCATAGGTTTACTGTAAGTCTCTCTTACTGAAACAAATTTGTCTTAACTACAAAATCTGATTTCATATCCTCTTTGCTTACCAGTTCAGAAACTATCATGATCATATAATGTAGAATTAGATAAATTCAATCACTGTTATAACAGGAAATATTATCCAGTAATAGCTAAGACCATATCTTGATGATTAACCCATTTTTCATACAAACAACACTACCTGAATAATACCATGTCCTTGGGCAAATACTTCTATATTGTCAGCCTTTACTGCAGTGTTTTCTAGAGCTCTTCTGACTGAATGAACCGTGTAATTAACGTTATTAGCTTTCAGACCTGAAATTTAAAAATAAAAGCAAGGAAGGAGTATTAGAGAGTTTGCTACTTGAAACCTTCTTCCCCTCACCAGTAGAGATAACATGTACATTCTCTGGCTTTAATGTCTTATGTTTCAACACTCATTTCTTAAGCTTTCTGAAAAAATTAAACCACAACAGTCTGATTCAAACTGCTGGCATCACGTAAGGATCGCTGCGTGCCCACTGTGCAACGGCATTAGTGCCCACTCTGCAAAGGTGATGCAAATGTGTGAGGCAGATCCCTGAAGGCATTCGAATGACATTTTCTTTAAAACAGCGCTGGTCAAAGGGGCACCTGGCTGGCTCAGATGGTAGAACATGTGACTCTTGATCTTGGGGTTATAAGTTTATGCCCCACGTTGGGTGTGGAGAGCACTTAAAAATAAAATCTTAAAACACTGCTGGTCAAGTGATATGGTCGCCGATGATACTAACCAACCTGGCTATGTTACAGACACCAAGGGAACTTAAACCGGCAAAGAAGAGCCAAGCCCTGACCACAGCTCAATTAATTCAGCATCTTTGAGACTGGATCCCAGGTAACTACTACTGATTAAAAGCTTCCTGGATGATGCCGGGAGTAGCCAAGCTGAGAATGACTATTCTGTGGGAAGGATATGGAAGCCACCAATTTGTCAACTTTGTGTTGAACACTTGTTAGAGATAAAAGATGAGTAATAGCACATTCTTGTCCACTCCAGAGTTCATCAAACGTGTGTGCACTTATGATATTGTAAGAAATGAACAAAACAAACGTGAAAGTATGCTGCTTTAAGAGTGAATCGAGAGAGTAGCCAATTTTTGTCAGTGAAAATCCAAAAGAAGGTGACGCTCTATCAGGGGAAGGAATAAGAGTTGAATCTTACCAGAACGCACAGAAGTCTGCAAGGCCAAAAAATGGTACACAAGAATTCTAGGCAGAGAGCCTACCTAAGCTGTACAAGGACGGGAGGCATGGGGCAACTCTGAGATTTGGTGAGGCTGAAGAGAGCTGGAAATGAAGGCAGAGAGTCCTGGGACCTCATCAAAGGAACACTCCTGAGGTGGAATCTCTGTGACAACCTGGTGACGGTAACTGAGTCCCAGTCAGTGCCAATGCCACCTCATCAATACCGTGAGCCTCCAGCACACCACTGCAGAAACTCCTACCGCCCTTCCCACTCTAGTAATCCCCACGGCAATATTCACTACCTTTTAACATGTAATGTAAACTAATTTTGAATTCTATTTACAGTCTGTCTCCCACAGCTATGATAAATTCCACATGGGCAGGTACTTTTGAGCCAAAACAATGCTTGATAGTCATTAACAGCAAGTTAAGTATATTTGTTGAATGAATGAATACACATTCGAATCCTTATTATTACACAATTATTCTTCATCTTAAACTCTACTTTGAGCCAGGACATGACCAATTCCACACATTTTCTCACCATAAGAACTTCAGAATACACAAATATCTGTCTGAAATAAGGTAAAGAGAAATTTATTCAATTATTTTTTATGGCTACTGCCTGACTTTGTATTATGCTATAAACTGAAAATTCACCATCTGTTTCCTGGAATTTAGAAACAGTAGTAAGTCAGACCAAGAAGAGCACTAAGCAGTGTCCTTACCTGAAAGTATCAGGGCGATGCCTCCACATGCATTGGGAGAAGACATGGATGTCCCATTCATCAGCTGAGTTCCTCTCAATGTCCAGTTGGGAACAGAAGCAATGGCTCCTCCCGGCGCACTGATACTTACTCCAAGGGCCCCATCAGCACTGAATGAAAAGCCATTAAAGTTTGCTTACGATGGTGAGAGCTGGATAAACAATGGGCATTCATAAAAAGGCCACTGGTCAAATAGATTAGAGTACAATACCATGGATAATTTGCAGAACTGGAATCAGTTGGAAAAAAATACCCAGCACAGCTATCTCCCCGTTATGTAGCAATTATCTTCCTTAAAAGTGGACAAAATCTTGTAAGTATGTCTGTGTGTATCTGGGATTATGTGCAAAAGGTAATCAGGTATATTTCTGGAGGGAAAATAAATGTCATTGCTCAGATCCTTGATGAATATACTTTTTTCTTGTCTGCAGTAAGTAGAAGCTTTGCCATTGCCTAAAGTTTAACACAGCATTGTCCAATAGAAATATGTGGGACACGGAGGGCATTTATTTATTTTTTAAAGATTATTTGAGAGAGCGAGCATATACTTGTGTGTGTGCATGTTCAGCGCGGGGCGGGGGGGATGGGCAGAGGAACAAGCAGACTCCTGCCTGAACTCGGAGCCCAACGTGAGGCTCCATCCCAGGACCCTGAGATCATGACCTAAACCCAAGGCAGCCGCTTAACTGACCGAGCCACCCAGGCGCCCCCAGAGGGCATTTAAAACTTTCCAAAAGCTGCATTTAAGAAAAGCTAATGAGAAACTGGTCAAATTTCTTTTAATAATGTATTTTATTTAACCCAACATATCCAAAATACAATTTTAATATGTAACCAGTAGGAAAAAATGAGTTAGTTTATATTCTTTTTTGTACTAGTCTTAAATATCTGACGTACATTTCACACTTAGGGCACATCTCAATTCAGACTAACCTCACGTGACTCACGGCTGTCATACTGGACGGCTCGAGTCCACAAGGCCCCCTGGTTGAGGGCTCCTGACTCCATCCATAGGGCTAATGAGATAACGTCCACACAGCTCATCACCATGTAGCCACCAAACACAAGCTCTGCCCTCCGCCCCAAGTAAAGGAATAACATGACACACACTAACTTGTCCTCCCTGGAAGAATGGCTGAAAGTTCCCCAAAAGGGTTGGTGGCACCCCGTTTAGTGATTATCTTAAAATAAACACTGTTAGATAACGACGTGTTGACCTGTAAAGATTTTCATACGGTATTATCAAGTGACAAAAGATTATAAAGGTGACAGAATAGTGTGATCTCCCATTTATGCACAGGAGAAATGACTAAAAGAATGTGCACCAAAATGTCATCCAAACACATCACAGACAATGAGATTTAGGGTAGTTTTTACTTTCTTCTTTGCACCGTCTATACTGACCACCAACGTTCAAAATGAGCATGTGGTATCTTGTAACTGGAAGAGTTATAAATTCTAACTGACTACCTCCTGTTGTTCTCTATTCTTTTTACACTACTCTGTTAAAGTGATTAATCATAGGGCATTTAATAAGTGCTCTAAAAAGGGTTTCATGATATGTAAAAATAATTTTTATTAAAAAAATAAAATTTTGGGGTGCCTAGCTGGCCCAGTCCAAGTCCCATGTTGGGCATGGAGCCTACTTAAAAAATAATAAAAAATATATAAAGTAAAATTTTCTTTACATGTACCTTTCATATTCCTTATTTAAAAACTTTACAGAAACATTATGTAAATTTCCTTAAAAAAGCTTGTGATGTTTTTCTTCTAAGATGCAGTATGTAATAAAAATTCAAAACATGCTTATGTAGACAGTATTTGGTAATCTGTCTTTAAGAATTCTGTATGTCTGACAGTCTTTCTTGATAAAGAGGATTTTTCAAATAATAGAGAATATGCTCCATTCAGTGATCACTAGTCAATGTTTTATACCCTAATAATTAAACCTACTAAACCATGTATTTGCAATAATATTCCACGTTTATAGTAAAAATGAACAAATTCTCTCAATTCCTAGAACAACTGGTTTGTGAACCAGTATTTCCTTAATCCAAGCCTCCCCCATAAATCATGAACTCATTTTTCTTGAAATAATTCTTTAAATGTTCTATGGGCAAATAAGACTAACAAAGACTGGTTTAAACATTCTCTGATAACTTTGTGCTTATACTGACTGTAGATAAAATATTTCAAAATCAATTTTAGAAGAGAATCAACAAGTTTAATAATTAATACTTTAATTAACTGAATATAAAACATGTAAACCTTTGCCAACTTTGACTCTGAATCCTGGCCACTCTTACTCAGATGTGGAGTTTTAGGCCAATTAGTCGAGCTGATGTGGGCAGTATATGGTGATGATACAGGCAAGGTTTGATGATCCACACAGAGATCCATAGCCTGAGTGCTTTTAATAACAGTTATAGCAAACTACTGAAATAAGTTTATTTTTTAAGAAGAAATTATCTAGGAAAGTGGGTGCCTGGGTGGCGCAGTCATTAAGCATCTGCCTTCGGCTCAGGGCGTGATCCCGGCGTTCTAGGATCGAGCCCCACATCAGGCTCCTCTGCTGGGAGCCCGCTTCTTCCTCTCCCACTCCCCCTGCTTGTGTTCCCTCTCTTGCTGGCTGTCTCTCTCTATCAAATAAATAAATAAATAAAATCTTTAAAAAAAAAAAGGAGAAGAAATTATCTAGGCAAGAGTTAGGACGGTATCTGGAACTCAGAGGATTAAATCTGGCATTACCACATTTGACCTGATTCCAACCAATTTTTCTAATCTTTATTTATTTATTTTTAAGATTTTGCTTGTTTATTTGACAGAGAGAGAGAGAGCAAGCACAAGCAGGCGGAGTGGCAGGGAGAGGGAGAAGCAGACTCCCCGCCAAGCAGGGAGCCCGATGCGGGGCTCAATCCCAGGGTCCTGGGATCATGACCTGAGCCAAAGGCAGACACTCAAACAACCGGGCCACCCAGGTGTCCCCAATTTTTCTAATCTTATACTCAGAACAGTTATGTCATCATCCAACAATAAAATATCTGTAATTTATTCCTTTAATTATGTTTCTCTGAAATGAGATTGTTCCTCAAAATGAAAATGTTGAAAAAGTAAAACAAAAAAATACCTGGTAAAGTAACCAAAACTCTGTCCCTCCCCACCACATAGTTTGTTTTTTGTTTTTTTTTTAAGATTTTATTTATTTATTTATTTAACGGAGAGAGAGACAGCCAGCAAGAGAGGGAACACAAGCAGGAGGAGTGGGAGAGGAAGAAGCAGGCTCCTAGTGGAGGAGCCTGATGTGGGGCTTGATCCCAGAACTCTGGGATCAGGCCCTGAGCCGAAGGCAGACGCTTAACGACTGAGCCACCCAGGCGCCCCTCCCACCACGTAGTTTATTTAAGAAAATAGTTGTAATAGACCTGTGTAGTACTCTCAACCTACCTGGGGCCTCTCGAAGACCACGTGTACTGATTTGCTGGTAATTTCTCTCTCAGAGAATACTCAGCAACCATCATATCGGGAGAAACATATGCACCAACACC